>NW_020526395.1:0-45000 GCF_003368295.1 Carassius auratus | reverse complement strand
ACAATCTCTGTAGCTCAAGCAGTGAAGGGTGAAGGTCGAATGGGTTTGATTGCATGAAGCGAGCAAATGTTTAATTTCACATTGCTTTAGAAAAAAGGCATCTTCAGGTGCACTGCATGAACATTCTCTACCAAAGGACACTAATAGTTTTTTATTGTATTGTTTTGTGATTTATATCTTGTTGAATTTATAGTATATTGTCTTATATTGATGTGTTTTCCTTTATGTAAGCTTTCTTGAAAATAAAGCAACTTTTAAAGGCACTACTGTATAAGAAATAAATGTATTTTTTTATAATTATTTTTGCAAAATAACTACTAACAAGACATTATAAATCACATGATGTTGTGTGCAGTGTTATTGTTAACTCAGACTAAAATATAAAACTATTGTAAATTATTTTAGTTAATTGAAAAGAAGCTATAATTTAAAAAAATATATAAAATAAACTTGAACATAAAATGTCTTAAGAATTTAATTTAAAAACAAAAATTAGTATTTAAGCTACTAAATTGAAATAAATAGAAATAAATGTCTACACACACACACACACACACACACACTGGAGGCCTTCAGACATGACCTTGTAAAATGGATTTAATATATTAAAATCTAAAATATATACATAATTGTTACATTATCAAATTATGAGTTTTCAGCTATTGCACCAAATTACTTATTGGTAGTGATTTCGTGATTGTGAATGCCAGTTACAAATGAGGGTTATTATTATATTTCACTAAAACAAAAAAACATACAATCTTGTGACTTGAAATAAAGTAAAATAAAATATAGCAAAAAATAATCATTTTATTTCAACTAGCTGCCAAGCCGACTACTAAATAACAAGCTAAAAATTAACTAAAATGAATAAAAATAAATACATTTTAAAAATTAAAATAAATAAATAAATAAACCTAAAATTAAAAATATATATTCATAATAAAAACTACATAGGCATCTTTTTTTAAATCTAATAGATTTAATTTTATAAAAATTTTTTACTTGAAAATATACTTAAAAAATTAAAATAAATAAAATTATATAAAGTACATTTATAAAAATCTAATACATTTCAAATTAAATAATTTGTTAATTTATTATTGACTGGATCAAGGTAAATGTCAAAATACTGTGGTATTATCATCACTTTACCATAGTACAGTATGAGTTAAGTGGGATTTCACGTAATAATTTAGTAGATTTTGGTTCAGATGACAAATAAAGCTCTTATAAATTAAATAAAATATATTAGCTAAAAAAAGATTTTTATTGCGTCAATGTAAGAGGTGAATAAATATTCTCATCAAACCATTAAATAAAAAAATAAGGTTTTTTTGTATATGGTTAAGCTGACAAATAAAATTTAAAACAAAATTATTATTATTATTTTTTTTTTTTCATATCTTACCTTGCTCTGATTGACCCAGAACAGGTAAAATCCTTTCGGATCCATCTTCATGGTGACCGGTGTGGTTTTTTTTCGAGTCCTGTGAAAAGTTTAGATTATTAACCTATAAAACAGCTATAAAACATCTTTCAGCATGAATATAAACCTCAGAAATAAACTATAAACACAAATCTAACAGGTCAAAGAGGCTCATTTTTATTAAACACTGAAAATGTCAAATGAGGTCCTAAACGTCCTAACCATGATTTCCCATCCACTTACTTCTTTCCATTTTGTGAACCTGTCCCCCTTCACCAGATAGTCTTTGACATCAGGTTCCTGAAGCGTGATGCGGTTTCGGTTCATTTTGGACGGGTCACCACAGTAAAGTGGTCTAAAGCTTCAGTCCTGAACTCATTGTCCCCGGTGAGAATGAAGGACTTCAGGGAAACTGGGCTGAAATGAGCCGGCGGGACGTCCCGCCTTCAATATGCATTGCAAATGAGCATCAAGAGCGGCTCGGACCCGCCCTGCTCAGGTTCAACCATTACTCTGGGTTCAAGCATCTCAAAAATCAAAGAACATAAGAATCCAGAAGCCAAGACTTATATTTAGCCCTGATTTTAAGATTTAGTTTTTGTGTATTCCACACTTTTAACATAAACAGACTAATACATTTGTGATGCATATTTATCATTCATACATGAATAAAACAAGTTTCTGAACTAAATATTTGGGATTTTATTGAAATAATAATACTTTCAAAATGCGTTCATTCAAATGGTCTCGAATCAGTGTAAATCAGTTAATTGTAAAATAAATACATATTAAATTAATAAATATTTATATTAAATTCAATGTATTTTTTCAGTCAAAAAGAATTAACTTATGGAATAATTAATAGTAAGTAAGTTAGATTGAAACAACTGTGATTTATTTATTTAAAACACATTCAGTTTATTAGTCCTTTTACAGAAATCTGACTTTTTTACGTTTGATTGACAAATAAACATCACATTTATATACAATTCAAATAAATAAGGCCTAAATACTAAGCAAGCTCATAAAACAGTGTTTTGGTAATGTTTCCATTACGTTAAAGGAACATTCCATTTGATAATTTTGTAACAATTACGGAACGTTACTTTTGAAAGTTCTCTGAACATTCCGAAACAGGTGGTTACATTTAAAGAATGTGTAAACAATGTTTCTATGGCAACATTTTGAAGGAACATTCTATTATTGTCACTGGAGCGATTGTTCAGTGTTGATTATTAAAGGCGAGCTGAGTGAACAAGGGTTTGGCATTATTAATGATGTAAGATTAGAATATGTAAATAATAGCATGGCTCTCACTGACAGGTTTCCGAAGGGTCTGACACACACACACACACACACACAGAGACATTTTGAGTCATTACTATATTAATTCATTAATCAAAAGTGGACATGTGAAGTTCATTTGATTCACTGATTGAGAGAAGAATGAGCCGAAAGATCTGGACTGTGCTTCAGAAGGACGTTCACGTCGTTTGGCTAACAGTCAAATATGAGCTGACACATGGAAATCATCACGGAGCACATTAACATGAGACTGTTCCCGAAACTACAGGACAAACCATTCACATCCACAGCACCGCACGAGCAGAACACCAGCAGAACCGTCAAGAACACATCATATTAAACAGAGATTTGTGTTCATTAATATTACATGATTCAGTGATGTCAGTGACAGTCCGTGATCTCACAGAATATTAAAGATGTAAAGAACACAGAAACTATTTTACATACACACATGTGTTTAGCCAAATATGGATGTGACACAGACTTCAACTGCTTAAAAATAATTTGTAAAAGTTTTTTTTAAATAAGCCATTTCTGCTAATCAGGGCTGCATTTATTTGACCGAAAATACAGAAAAAATAAGGTAATATTGTAAAAAATTTTTACTTTAAAAAAAATATTATTATGTTTTTTTATACTTTAAAGTGTAATGTATTTCTGTGATGCGCCGCTGTATTTTCAGCATCATTCCTCCAGTCTTCAGTGTCACATGATCTTCAGAAATCAGAATAATATGATGATTTATTATCAGTGTTGGAAACAGTTTTGCTGCTTAATATTATTTTTATTTTTTGGAACCTGTGATACTGTTTTCAGGATTATTTGATGAATAAAGAAATATTTTCTAACAATATAAGTATTTATTGTCTCTTTTTATCCATTTAACACATCCTTGCTGAATAAAACATTCATTTCTTTCAAAAAAATAAATAAAATAAAATAAAATACTGTCTGCAAACTTTTGAACATTAGAGTATATAGTTATAAAAGATTTCTATTATGAATAAATGCGGTTCTTTTTATCTTTTTATTCATCAAAGGCTCATGGAAAAAGTATCGCAGGTTCCAATAAAATATTAAGCAGCAAAACTGTCTCCATCATTGATAATAATCAGTATATTATTCTGATTTCTGAAGATCATGTGACACTGAAGACTGGAGGAATGATGCTGAAAACACAGCGGAGCATCACAGAAATAAAATAACATTTTAAAGAATATTAAAATACAAAACTAAATATATTTTAAATGTCTAACAAAACAAAAAATAAAACAAACAATCATTTATTTAATATATGAATCATTTTTATTTGAACAAAATGTTAGTGATGCCGCTGGCAAAACATTAATGAATTACTTATAATCAAAAATACTGTAATAAACCAAAATATATTCGTTCTAGGTATAAACATGCATGTTTAGGAAGATTTTGAGTATGTAAGTGTGATCTCAGCACACATGACCTCTGTCTCAAAGCCATCAGAGCTGGACGGCAGTGATTGGTTCTTACCAGCTAGCCAATCAGAGCAGGACCTCATGGTGCAGGATTATAAACTCTAAATCTGATTGGCTCATGCAGCAGCGCTTCCAGGTGACGTGGTGTCAATCAGGTCCTGTGGCATCAGAGGACAGAGCATCATCTGTCCAAACTCTACAATTAACAGCTTCGTTACTGACTCAGGTCAGAGGTCAGAGATTCTGCGTGTTCAGACCACATCACTTCACGTTCAATTAAACAAACATTTACATTCACTGCAAATGCTCAATCAGTTTGCTTATATCCAAAATGAAGAAAAAAAGTAATTATCACATTAAAAACATAAAAACTTTATTTATAAAATTTTATAAAAAAAAAAAACCAGAATTCATAATGTAGGAGATCGTTTATTTTGATGGATCTATAAATTATGTAAATTAAAAAAGCATCAGAAGCATCATGATTATTCCATATCACATTCTAATCTCATCTAAATCAAAATCTGGTAATCTTTAATAAAGGTTATGAATAAGCATTTAACAAACATCATGCATCATGTATTTAATATATTCTCGTTTGTTATATAAAAAACATCATATATATATATATATATATATATATATATATGATAGTTATGTTATTTTAGTTGGCTATTACTGAAATTCTCTTGTAGTTTTTATTAATATTTTTAAACAGTGTTATTTTTAATAATTACCGTTTCAAATTTTATTTTAATATTTATTAATTTTACTGTGTAATTTTGACATTTTTAGTACTTTTTTGCTTTGAAAATACATTTTTTATTTAATTATTTTTTTATTTATTTTAGTGCTATAAGTTAATGATAAATGTACACGAGCGCACGCACACACACACACACATAATGTTTGATGAATAAAATGCGTTCTTATCTGAATGCACCTCATACAGATCTGTTAAGCATGTTATAATATTTTTCAAAAGCATTTTTGATGAAAGTTATCATAAAGAGTCACCAGATCTTGAATGAACTCGTTCTCTCTCTCTTCAGTCTCCGCTGGTCCTTTAAGAGCCTCCTCCTCCTCCTCTCCTGTATTTTTAGCTGATGAAGCCTCTTCTTTAGTTGAATAACACACACACACTCGCACACACACTCGCACGCGCAGATGTGCGTACAGTATGATCCGTCTCATCATTTTCACCCCTCTCTAATCCACTCCCATGATATTTGGATCAGAAACATCTCAGCCTTCGGGGAAAAAGCTTCGCTGGATGCTGGAAAACACCAGAAGCATCAGCACCACCATCATCATCCTCCTCCACATTGAGCTGCAGCATGATCCTGAAGGATTCTTGAGACGTTTCGAGCGCAATGGACGCACGCGACTCGATTTAACCCGCGCGTAAAAGAGCCTCAACATCCTTCAAAACGGACGGAGTCGTGGAGCATCGAGGGAAAACCCGGGCCAATCGGGACAGAGACTACATGCCCAACATGGAGAGGGGCAAGCCAGCCACTTACACCGGCGACAAGAAGGCAAAGATGGCTGCAAAGACCAATAAGAAGTGGGTAAGACTGGCCACGGTGTTCGCATATGTTCTATCCGTGTCTCTAGCCGCGATCATCCTGGCCATCTACTACAGCCTCATATGGTCTCCAAACAAGTCAAACAGCCCCCCTACCACCCCCAGCCCCCCCACCACCGCGAGCATCAACGGGACGGACAGCAACAGCACGCGGGCGACTCCGCTCCCCATCAACGCCACCGGCACCAACGCGTCTCTAGAGCCGACGCACGCGTCCCTCTCCAAAGGCGCGCGCTCCCAACGCGCGGGTCTCTACACACACGCGTCCGGCGACATCTCACACACCCAGACTGCAGAGAAAACACAGCCTTCCCGGGGAGAGCAGACCCTCGCCGGCGGACACGCGCAGGGACGAGCGCGCCGCGCGACGTCGCTCGAGGACGACTCCAGACAAACTCCGTCAAATGAGCGGCACAGAAAGACCTAAGCGAGGGGTTAAGACTGTTGCTGGTCCACAGGCCGAGATGGACACCGATGCATAAATATCAGAGACTCCGATAGTGTTTAACCCTTCATATATAACCGATTTTGTTTTGCCTTAATAATCGGCATCTCCTTGCAGACTATTTTGGGAGCGTGCACTTTAAAACTGCATTGAATTGTATAAGAAGCATTCATCCCAGGTGAAAACTTGACTGTTCATTGCGCTCAATGCCTTGATTTGAACAGCCATGCTTTTTTTTTTTTTTTTGGGATGGGAGGGGGACAAGCTTTTAAAATAACTACACTAAAAGCTTGCATGAATTTCCACCAAACCTGTTAACCAGTTTGGTTTTGTTAGAGGAAAATGTATCGATGCTCAGGTATGTGCACAATATCCATGTAAATGTATTGTTTAGTACTGTAACATACATGCTCTGGAGACTTTTAGCATCCCTATATACGATCATTTTTACGACAAATGATGTACCGTAGGTGTAGAAGACATCACCGTAAAGGTAAATAAACAACCTACAACTATGAACACTCACTTCATTTCACTGCACGAGGGGTTAAATAGTGTGTGTCTGTGTGTGTTATATAAGCCAAACTGAGCAGCACATCAATCACTTTGACTTGATTAAAAACAAGCTGGCAAGGTAATGAAATTATAGTTTAGTCAAGGTGAGTGCACTGTTTAATCCTGCTTTAATCAGATATTAGGATTGACTCAATGCAGACTTTTGTGCTTCCGTTAACTGGTTTTATTCAGATCAAAACAGGGTTATTTTTCAGGCATTAGCAGCTTCACAGCAACACATTTTCACTCTCTTCTGGGCTTGTAGTGATCTGTCTTATTCATCATCGTTCTCTAAATATCTGCTACTCTCTGTACAGAACATGATGGAGGCTTCTTTATTGACTACTGAAGTCAAAAGCAGGAATTACACAATCCTGCTCTATTTTCAGCGGCGGCTTTTTGACCTGCTACAAGCACTTGCCAGAAAATATCTGGGAGAAATTTGTGCAACTCGAACGCAGAGATACAAAACTGCATTCAAACGGCACATTTATGAACAACACCTGTGCAAAAAATGGCCATTTAATTTAAACGTGGAATATTGCATTTGCAAGTTGCATATTCACCTGAATCAAAAAAAAACTTTAATTCTTAAATATGGACACTGAAAGGTTTTGACTGGTTTAAAAAACACTAAATCTGTCATTTTAAAAAATGTAATGTTATTAATAATGCATATTTGGCTCAAACAGGTCATGCCAATCATAAAACTCATGTTTGAATTTTTTGTGCTTTTGTAAAATAAAGAACACAAGTCGCTGAAAACTGAAGCAAAACCATTTGAGGAGCAGTAAATACAGTAAAGATGCTGTTTGAAAGAAAGTGCAGGATTATGTTAGAGTTCAACGCTGAAAGAGTTTAACTGGTTTATTCAGGGGTTGAACTGGATACTTTGAATTCGTGCGCTTTACTATTAAGCATCACCTTCCTGTAAACAAGATGTTTTGGACATGTTTTTTGATTCGTCCTGTGACTGTAGAATTGATTCAGCAGCTGTGGGTACAAATCAATGATGGAAACCTCAGTCTGTGCACTTCAAGTGTACGAAATCCCCTTGAGAATCAATTATTCGAGGTGTTTACCAAGTCAGTCCTCACTAGCACTTAAACCGATAGCCATGTGATCAAACCTAAGTGAAGTCGAATGTGTGTTTTGTCCAGCTGGACCATAAAACAAGTGAAAAATACAACTGGAACCACATCTTAGCTACAGTACCATGTAGCATCATTGACAGTGTGTTTTGCACAGATAAAAAAAAAAAAAAAAACTATTTTATATATATTTCTAAATATTTTCAAAGCTAGTTGGTGTGACACACAGTATATGTTTTTTAAAAAGGCACCACGAAAAAAAACCCCGATATTGATAATAAATAAATTATACTGTACATAATTTACACACCATAGTGTTAATAATATAACAATGCAATCCATTAAAAGTTAACCTAATCAGATTACAAGCCTTTTAAAAATGAAATATAATCTAATTACAAGTACAATTCATGTGTATTTAGATTAGATCATTTATAATCAGATTACAGTTACTTTTTATGGTTATTCTCACATTATTTTGACCTCAAATATTTACTTGATGTCCCCCTGAATACATTAAAAGCTGCTGTTTGAAAGAAAGTGCAGGATTATGTTGCATGTTCATATTGGGCTTTATAATTATGATCAGTCAGAGCGGATGGAAACGCATTATTAATCCCATCAGCAGCGTCTGCGTTCACAGCTGCAGGCGCTCATGATGTAATCGACTGTGTGCCAAGAGATGTTCCCTTTACGTCTTGATTTTACTGTAAACAAGACGGTTACAAACTCTGCAAATGTGCATAATATTAAAGAGCTCAAAACGTGTCAGTGCTGAAACCCACAACAAGAGAGAGCTTCATCCAAAATATATTAAATAAAAATGAACACAAAAAAATATATTGAAATTTAGTGCTAAAATCAAACAAAATGTATGCTTGTTTAAATTGTAAGGTTAATATATATATAAAAAAAATCTTAATGGTCCTATTTTTATTTATTTTTTTATTTTAAATAAAGCAAACTTTTTTTTCCTTTTTTAAACTAAGAATATAGTTTATAAATTAGATTTTAGTTTATAAAAAAAGATTATAAATTAATAAAAATATATTATGATTATATACTGATATATGTTGCTTAATTGAACGATTTATACTAATTTAAATGTTAATATTAATAATATATTTAATATAAAACTGTTAATATATATATATATATATATATATATATATATATATATATATACACACACACACACACACACACACACACACACACACACACACACATATATACATACATATATATAATTGGTCACAAAAGGCTTGATTTTATATTCAAACATTTCAAAATCAAAATAATAAATCTATAATTAAAAAATACAAAATTACAAAAATTAATATTAAGAATTGTTGCTTTATTACAACATAATATATGCTCATTTAAATTGTAATAAATATATATATATATATATATATATATATATATATATATATATATATATATATATATAATATGAATAAAATTAAAAATAATAAAGTGATTAATTCAAATAATATATTTATTTTCATTTTCGTTTTTAGGAGATTCACTCTCAAACATGAAGTAAATGATAATTACTGTCATTGCAGAAAGCATTAGTGATGCGTACACCAAGATGATGTGATTTCACTTCAGTTCTCTTCACATTGACTCACGGAGTGATGTTTAAAACACCTTTTTCTTTAATGTATTCACTTCCTTCACTAGATGCAAGCATGACATTTGATCACTGAACATTTGTTCTCTCATGTATAACCCAGACCTTCACGATGATCATAAATCATGTGAGTCATGTGAAGGTCCCCGCGGATGCTGCTGTCCCCGAGCACGCCTGCTGGAAAAGGCTAATTAAAAGAGTAACAGAAGACAAAGCCGTGTTTGAAGAGAACAGGGAGTGATTTCCAGAGCAACCGGCCGATGGGAGGCTTTAAAAACAATAAGACGTCAGTCCCCAAAGATCCTGAATTAAACTGAACGCCAGGCTTCTTCAAAACAACGCTTCTCAGGTTATTAGTATCTGATGCACAAATGTGATCGCTGGTGAAGAGGGTTTAGCATTTACTACACAAGCTGTGACTAAGCACATCCAAATGGACTGAGCGAGTGAATAGACTCATCAGAATAATTAATTAGATGTGTGATTAGCTCCGCCCCCTTGAAGGATCAGGTGAGAGAAGCAGGTCAAAACAGAGGCCGGAAAATAATTATGAATATTACTAGTGATGGAATCAACACAGCTTTGCTGAAATATTGACAGAAGGACCAAAATTAATTAATGCACATAATGTGTTTCAGTCACAATTCAACTCAAGTTTTATATGTATAATTCATATTTAAATAATTATATATACTTATATCCAGGTAGAAACGACTTAGTTACACACACTCACACAGACAAACACACACACACACACACACACACACACAAACACACACACACACACACAAACAAACACACACACACACACACTGACAGACACACACACACACACATACAAAGACAAACACATATTTCATTTCATATTTCATAATTAAAATAATAAATACAAAATGTTAATTTAAATATGATAATTAATAATGCATATCATTATATAATCCTTAAATAAATTAGGATTATTTATTTTCATGTATTATTAAGTGTATTGTCTCAAATTAAATCAATAATGAAATCAATAATGAAGATTAAATCAATAATGAAAAAAAAATCAATATCAACATTATGACATTTAACAGTAATAATAACTTAATTTGAGTTTAATTACTTTTCACAAATACATTTTTTTTTTATTAAAAAAAATCTTGATGGTTTAATTTTTTACAGGCAGCTATTGTTGTAATAAATGCATGAACAAGATCCATTGTAGGTATAATTTTAGTGCATTTTAATAATTTGTGCAGTGAAATCAGTGCAAACATCGCAGCACAGGGCTGGTAAATTTTTATAACGCTTATTATTTATATTTCTACATTCATTTCAAAAGCAAATGAACACAGAGTACTTCATGAAAGTGACAGCAAAATAAAAAAATCAATTATTAAACCCTTAAGTGCATTCTTCAAACAGTAACAAGTTAAACTTATCAGGACTGGTGCAATTCAAATGTATTTCCATTTACAATCAAACAAACACCAGGTTATGAGCAGAAAACCAGAGACCAAAACTCAGTCCTGTCCAAAACACTCGACAATCATTTAGACCTCAAGAGTTAAATCAAACACATGGTTCATTCATACCACACTAAAGTGCTAATTAACATACTGGTTAATGAAGAACAGTCAGAGATATATGAGTGAGTACTAGTTTAAGTCAGTTAGTGTGCTGGTTAAGTCTAAATGCACTCTGTGTCTATGGGTTTCTTCCTCTAAAGATAGACATTCAAGCCGTTTTAGTGCTTTTAGACTGAAATCCCACCAAAGACCCCCCAAAAACCACCGGACCTTGGGTTTGCGGTCTCAGAAGAAGGTTAAATGTGCGTTAAAACATTAACAATCTTTAACCTACGAGAAGATACCATCCGATAACATGACCCGCCACTCAAACGCTCCCAAAAAGAGTTTAGATTAACTCTGCGTGAGCCAATGATATTTCTGTTCTTCTGTGTGACGCTTCGCTCCGGATGTGAGTGACATCATTTCCTGTCTAAACCACTTTCCCATTCTCTCTGACCTGGAAAAAAAAAAAGAAAAGAAAGACATTTTAAAATAAATAAAAATATTTTAACACGATTAAATGGATGCATGACACATTACAATATATTACTATATGATTATTTATATGACAATATATTACTATATGATTATTTATAGGAAACTTAAATATTTATATTGTGTTACATTTTGTAACATTACAAACAAACAAACAAAAAGTAATATTGTATTTTATATATATACATTTTAATTAATATAAAAAATGTCTTAAATGTACATATTTTTGTTTCAAAATGAAATATATTTAGTAATGATTATAATTATTAGCACACAATACTTGTTTAGCACACTTTAAATTATTATATAGTTTTCCTAAATACTTTCTATTTTACATTGAAATAATAAAATAGTAATATGTGTTACTTTTTAATTTAATTATGTGTATTTTTATTTGTGTATTTTTTATTTTTTATAATGTATTTTTATACATATATGCCGAATTCAAAATATTGTTGATAGTTATATTTTTTATATAATAATAATAATAATAATAAACATTAACTCTTCGAGCATTTATGTAGGCCTGTCATGAGACAGACATAAATATTATTTTTGTAATTTTAAGTGTAAAATAAAATGATTATATTATTTTTCCTACAAAAATAATATTTTTTATTTCATATTTTATATATATATATATATATATATATATATATATATATATATATATATATATATATATATATATATATGTTTGTTTTATTTATTGATAATAATAATAACAATAATTATTGATTTATAGCCATAAAATCACAATCTTTTAGCTATACAATTGAAGTCTTAAATAAAAACAGCAGCCTCACATTCTTTTAAATGCATTTTAAATCACAGTTTTAGCAGAAAAACTGCACTTTGATATTGTCCCCGAGTCGTGCAGCTCTAGATCAATGTGAAAATGCCAGAAATGGACCGTAGTGTTGCATTTAACCATTTAAAAACTGATGTAACTGTGCTCTGTACATCGCAGGATGAATAACTGTCCTGGTTTCATATGTAGTACTGCTTTCTAGGGTATTTCTGAAGCACTGGATAAATCCGATAAATCCTGTGAGGCGAGACGCTTTAAATCTGCAGCACACTCACCACATCAGAGAGAGACTCGACCGGATCCAGGGTCAGGAGAGACAGAGCCGAGTCCATCAGCTGTTCTGTCACACACACACACACACACACACACACACACACACACACACACACACACACACACAGCATCACAATCATTTCAGTTTATAGTACGAGTGCATTGGTGCTGGCCACGTTTTCAGTGTTGCTGGATTTCAAACTAAAACTAAAATATTAATAATAATTTAAAAAAAAAGTTACTAGAAATAAACAAAATGTTACCTGAAAATAAATAAAATAATAAATCACTAAGTTGCCAATACAACATTCTCTAATTTTCATTTAGTTTAACATAAAAAAATAAGAAAAAATGAATTAAAAATAAATGGCAGAAAGTGACAAACACACAAATAAATTAATAAAACCTAAAAATGTAAAAAATATTTTTTTATATATATATATATAAAAATGGGGAAAATAATTATCAAAATCTTAATAAAACCCAATATAAATAACACTTGTCTGGAATTTTTTATTTTACTTTATGTAAAATAAAATGTATTTTAATATTATTTTTCCTTAAATATCAACTTTTTTATTTCACATTGAACATTTCAATAGTAATTTTAATTGTTATTAAATACTACTACTAATAACAATCATCATTACAAACTTTGATTTGAAAATCAGACCAAGAGACAAAGACTTTAGTGAGGGGAAAAAAACTACAATCCCTTGAAGCATTGCGAATTACGGAATTAAAAACTAACAAATATTCATTTAAAGATGTTGATGTTTTAAGTTTGTTACAAAATATGAGTATTCTGACAGCAAAGCGAGATTGACTCGATGACATCATTCGCAGGAGTGGGCGGAGCTTTCCGGCTCAAACTTCCCGTACAGCATTATGGGTAATGTAGTTTTCCACCACAAATTCAGGTTTTAAACAATTAAAAATGTTGAAATACCGCAGTCTGACAAAAGCATATACTTGGAGTGCACAGTAATTCTGTTAATGTTAAAACTAAAATGCATGGAGGTTTAACAACTCTCGCGCTCTTTGGTCAGGGATGCATGAGGAACATAACACGCAAGCGATGTTCACGCACCGTTTCCTCTGTGAGAGCAGCTTTCGGTGTGTTCGACAGGTTGCTTCTCGTCCGGTTTGGGACACGACGCTTCACTTCCTTCAGGAAGCGGATTGAGTCGGTCTTCTTCCACAGAGCCGTTCTGGAGCTGTGAAGCTGTTTCTGTGCCATCCGTATCACTGTTCTCTGAGAAGCTGGCCTTGAGAACGGACGACGAAACACTTCTGTTGTGGTCTGCGACAGACGCACGTGGCTTTGTGTTTTCATCATCAGTCTCTGGATTGACACGCTCCACTTCCGGAGCACAAAGAGCGTCCAGTTCCTCTAAAAACTCCTGCAAACTGCTCTCTGGACACACCTGATAGAAACCAGCCAACAGGTGTATATATATGTATAACCTCAAACTTGAACGGTTTTGAGTGAATCTCATATAAACCTCCAGAGATTATCTCCAAAAATCTAAATCTAAATTAATAATAAACCTATATTTGGGACTATTAATATATTATATCTTGCATATATATGTATTCATAAAAATGAAGCACATTTTTATCTTACATGTCATGCAACTTCATGAAAACATATTTAGAAGTTACCTTAAAATAAGAATAAAAAATTATTAATAAAACAGAATTTGAAGCCTATGTTTATGAATATAATTATAATTTATTGTGAAAATATTTAGCACATTTTTTTATCCCAAACCGGAGTGAATCTCATGAAAACATGTCTAGAAGTTACCTCCCCCTCAAAAAATAAATAAATAAATAAATAAAAATCTAGATAATACCAAATTTAAAGCCTATATTTAGGACTATTAATATATTATATTGTGCATATATATATTTATAAAAATGAAGCACATATTTATCTCAAATGTCTTGCAACTTCATGAAAGTTACCCTAAAATAAGAATAAAAAAAATATTAATAAAACAGAATTTGAAGCCTATATTTATGACTATTACTATAATTTATTGTGAAATTATTTTCAGAAAAATTAAGCACATTTTCATCCCAAACTTTATTATTTTTGAGCGAATTCCATGAAAAAGTGTCTAGAAATTATCCTGAAAATCAAAATATCAAAATATAAATAGGGCAGAATTTGAAGCTTATATTTAGGACTATTAATACATTTTATTGTGATTATATATATATATATATATATATATATATATATATATATATATATATATATATATATATATATATAATATTATATAGAAGTTAAAAAGAAGACATAATTAGAAATATATATATATTATATATTATATATATTATATATTTATGACTATTATTATATTTTTTTCTGAAATTATTTTAATAAAAAACAAGCACATTTTCGTCCCAAACCTGAGTAAATTTTGTGAAAACATGTCCAGACGTGACCCCAAAATCTTAAATAAAAAATCTAAATGAGACTGAATTTAAAGTCTATATTTAAAACTATTATTATATTTTATTACATAACTACTTTCATGAAAATTCAGCACATTTTCGTCCCAAATTCTAATTAAAGTAATAATAATAACTCACCTTCAGATGCTCCTCCTGCTCTTTAGCATCCCACCTATCAGGACAAAACCAAAACAATTATTAGCAATTAGCTCTTAATTAGCATACAGTAAATAGATATATTAATTTAGCCATTAAAATAGTAATTGTAAAAAAATATATATTGTTATTTAATTCAGTGAAAAAGTCAGTTGGTGATCTTAGATGCCATAATTAATAAAGTCTTTAATTAAATAAATACATTTAATGCTTGATATCTTCTATAATAGCATCAGTCTGTGTGTAAAGAGTAAATGAACATGCATTAACTGTATAATAAGGAGCTCTTAATAAGCGGAGGTCATGTGATCAGAAGCGTTAATGAGAGCGGAAACGCTCAAAACCGTAAACTGCTCTGAAAGCATTTCCCAGCATCCTCTGAATGGGGCTGAATGTATGCTATAATGGCTTTGTGAGCAGTTTGAGGTCAGTTTACCTCCTGGCTCGACCCGTCAGACGCTCTTTACCCTTGGCTTTACTGCCCACCACTGGAACACACTTCCTCTTCCTGTCCGACGCTTGCTGTCCACCTAAAGAAAAACACACAACACACAATATGATTTCATGAACTCTCTGTTAATAACACAGAGCCACGGTGACTGCATCATTTCAGATTTGTATATACTGTTGATATAATAATTTAATATAATATTGTTTAATTTAATATTGATTAATTTATATATAATTTAATATTTTATATATAAGCTTTTAAAGTTTTTAAAATTTTGGTTTTCTGTATTTTTTATTTAGTATTTTATTTTATTAAGTAATTTTTCTATATAATAAATATTTTACATTTATCATTTTATATTTAATTACATTTTATTTATATATAATTTAATATAATATTATTTAATGTTAATTTATTTATTTATAATTTAATATTTGTATATATAAGCTTTTAAAGAAAAAATGAGCTCACATTTTAATTTAATATTTTTGTTCAATATTTGTAATTTAGTATTTTTATATTTGTTTTTATATACAATATTTTATGTAAGCTTCCAATTAAGTAAATTTAATAAAGTAAACAAGTATACATTTTTATATACATTTACCATTTTATATTTAATAAAATAAAATGTATATATAATTTAATATAATATTGTTTAATGTTAATTAATTTATATATAATTTAAAATGTTTATATACAAGCTTTCAAAGAAAATTCTACTCAAATTTTAATTTAATATTTTTATGTTCTATTTTATTAATTTAATATTTATATATACTTTTTCTATATATATTGTAATATTTTATATAAGCTTCCAATGAAGTAAATTTCATAAAGTAAATAATATTTTTTATATTAAATATTTGTAAATTCAGCATTTTATATTTAATTAATTTATATTTATAATCAAATATTTTTATGTAAGTTCCCAATATTAATTTAGCTTAAATTTGTACTTAATATTTTCATATATATTTTTTATATTGAATATGTTTAAATGCAATATGTTTAATCTTTAATTAATGTACAATGTAATATTTTATATAAGCTGTGAGTAAACACATTTTATAAAAAGCTTTTTATATTTAATTCTATTTATATATAATTTAATATATTTTATATATAAGTTTCCAATATTAATTTGTGAAAATATTTAGCACATTTTTATCACACACACACACACACGCACACATGCACACACTAAAGCTTTAACTAAGACAGAAAATACAATGTTTTATTTATACATATCTTCTTTTTAAGTGTTTAATTTCTAATATCAATACAACTTTAATGCAAATTTGAACACCCAAGCATTAAACTTACTGCTAATGAAGATTTGGACGGTCCATGCTTTATTTTTTAGTCCATATGATCACAAGTTTAAGTTTTACGCACCTCTGGATCCTTCTGCCCTCGAATTTCCTCTCCTAGTGTTTCGACCTCCTATAAATCAACCATAATTAATACAGATGCAAAATTCAATCCACACAGAAAGCACAACATAAATATAAATATTGTTAATATGCTCACCTCTGTTTGATGCTCCTTCAAGTTCCTTCTCAGAGAACCTACAGATAACATCAGAACAAACACACAGACGCAGATCAACATTAACACAAGCTGTTTCTGTCCAGAAGATCAGTCACTCGTCAAAATCTTAAACATGAAATAGAGTTGAAAAGGGATACCAACTGTGCAAAACCTTTAAAATGTTTTGATATTATTACATTTCATCGATCTGTATCTGCCCCTCTTCGAAAATCAAAACAGGAAAAGCTACTGGAAAAAAGAAGAAAAAAAAAGAAAAGAAAGAAATTTTTTTTTTTTTCAGGAAATTTTAAAGAAATAAAAAATTAATAAATAACAATCTGGATAAAGAAAATTAAGCTTATTTTGGGACCAATAAGATTTCCTTGTAGTGCTTTCTTAAAGACAAAAAAAAAAAAAAAAAAAAAAAAAAAAAAAATATATATATATATATAGTAATTTAGTAATTTTTATTTTTTAAATATAATTTAGTATATTTATACTATTAAATATATTTTATTTAAATTAATAATATTAGATTATTATTATTGTTAAAATTAATATTAGTGTTTATATTATTAATATTATTATTATTAATAATATTAGATGTTTTGTATATATTTAATAATAAACAACTTATATTTTAAGTAAAATTGTATTTCTAATTTAAATATAATTTATTTATATTATTTCTCATTTATATTTTTAACTTAAATATAGAGATATAAATTATCAAAATTATAATAAAAAAAAAGTATAATATACATTTTTAAATATATATATATATATATATATATATATATAAAATTATTATAATAATTTTTTCTTTCTTGATTTTGGAGTAAAACATGATCTAGAAGTACAGGGATGATATACGACTGTGACGTGATTGTTCTGCTCTCGAGTGTTTTTCTATCTTCAGCCTCCCACGAAACGATCGTCCCTGAAGCGTCTCGCGGCTCCGAACGATCTCTAGTCCTTCAAACCGTCCCAAATAAGGCAAGGCATTCAAAGCATCCTAAAAATAACCCCCTGTCCCGTCCACTCAATAGTGCTCACAGGGGAGAAACCCATCTGAGACACGGAAGACTCCCAGACTTTTATTGACATTTGACCTGAAGCTTGTTTGTGGTTCGTCATGTCCAGGTTTGATGATGATGACATCATTATACACAGAAAACACAAGAGATCCACAGAAGCCTTACTCTATGAAAACCCTTCCATATAACTAGAAATTAATTACCACTAAAGACTTTCAATGCTTAATTCTTTTCATTTTTGACATCTCAGTTCAGGTAAGCTGCTGACAAGAGGCCTGACATGTCAACTTCTGGCTCGACCAATCACGTGAGTTTGGGGCGGAGCTACATATTATTATGCAAATCCATTAGGTGGTAATCTTAGAGAAGATATTAGACATACAATTACAGAGTAAAACAGCACAAAACAGCATTAAATACCCATTTTACTTTCAGAATGTAATTTCTGAGTATTTAAAATATTTAGTAAAAATAAGCTTGGTTGGTAAAAGTCAGCAAATGTTATTTAAAGAGGTGAAATATTTTTTTTAATATCTGTGTTTTCAGTTTTAAACTTTTCTGATCTGTTGATGATTGAATTAAATGTTAATAAGCAAAAAAGATGTTTAATCAATTTATTTCATAAAGCTTAAGCAATATAATAATTACAAATGTTTTAGTAAAACTGCCTTATGATATGTTGCATTTTATTATATTATTATTAATATTATTATTTAGCATTTTGTGTTTTATGATTTAATGCGAATTTATTATCAAAAATGGTGGTCATCATATGAACAGACAAAACTAACAATTTAATTAATCTTTTGAAAACAAATTAAAATAAAATGTAATAAAATTTCTTTACTTGTTTTGGAAAATAATAATTAAAATAATTAATTAAATTAATTAAATGTTCATGAAAAACTGATATTCCTTTAAAATTATAAATATAAAATGTGTTTAATAAACTGTATTATTATTATCATCATTAATAATAATAATAAAAATTACCATATTATTATTAAAGAAGTGAATACTGTACAATAGTGAAATATTTCCGTCATAATTTCTTCAAGTTAAACCACTATATCAGATTGGGAACACAAATGATTAAAATAAACCAAATTCATTTTAATTTCATGCTGACTTATAAAAAAATATTTACAAATAAAAAAAAAAAAAATCAAGTAAAAAACATAATACTGAATTTCTGCCACAAACACATGACAAAGACTATGTGGCTTTTCCAGAATGACCTTTAACTCTAATAAAGTTTGATTCAATTCCTTAAATTAAAGTCATCATGTCTCATGAGCATCTGACCCCAAATCCCACTCGCTTTTACAAGAGACGTGATTCAGAAACATTCCCAGAACAGAAGCATGTATATAAGAGGTTTCGATATGAGTCTCTGTTTTCCTAGTTCTTCTGTATCAGCTCGTGTTTATTCGTGAAGCTTTAACAGTCTTCAGAGCGTAAACACGGAGCTTTTATCACCTCTGTCACATTAAACAGGAGTCAATTACGAACCCTTCTGCACCCTGCTCCCAAAACATCTGTCAGAGTGAGATATTAAACTCAGATCTGAATTGTGCATCGCAACGTTTTCCCAATGGCCATGATTCTTTTGCATAATTATCATAATGTGATATTACTGCTGCAAATTTAGACAATTACAAAAAAATTACTATATTAATATAGTACAGCTCCAGTATCTATTTTGATATTGTTTTAGGCTACTTATTAGGTAGAAACATTGGCAAAAATGAGAATATTGCATTAAAAAGTTGCAACGTTTCCATCACAAGAGAACAAAATCATCGCTTCCTGGGAAAACTCAACACAAATTATCAATAAAAATAGAAATTGTTGTAAAAAATATGTACCATATTTTATATAGAGTATATAGAGTATAAGTCGCATCAGTCCAAAAATACGTCATGATGAGGAAAAAAAAAAAACATATATAAGTCACACTGGACTATAAGTCGCATTCATTTAGACCCAAGAAACATTACCGTCTCCAGCCACGAGAGGGCGCTCTATGTCTTCAGTGTAGACTACAGGAGAACTGAGCAGCATAGAGCGCCCTCTGGCGGCTGGAGATGGTAATGTGAACACTTGGTTCATTTCTCTCGGTTCATGTCAAATTAATTTTGACAAATAAGTCGCACCTGACTAAGTCGCAGGACCAGCCAAACTATGAAATAAAGTGCGACTTATAGTCCGGAAAATACAGTATATATTTTTGAATTGCATGTAAAATTGTGTGTTAATTAATAAACACAATAACTGTGTTTTTATATTAATCATCAATAAATCCAAATAGTTTCAGTGTTTTTTTAACTAACTGAATATTGCTTGCCCCACAGCTAATCATATATAAAATCATAACCATAATCATTTTCATGCTTTTTAATTAAAGTAATTATTGTCACTGTGAACAGATTTATGCTAATTTTAAGCAATTTGAATAAACACAGTTCATAAATATGATTATTTAAATAAAATCAAATAAATTAACTATTTTCATGTTTTATTTAAAAATAATAATTTAAACTATAGCATTTTTATTTTAGTGCAGAAATCTGATCGGTTTAATAAATGCCTGGCTGGTTTAGTTGATAAGTTTTCTTTTGTTTAATGTTAATATCATTTAATAAAAATTGTAGGGAATTTTATATGCAATTCTAATACATTAATCTTAAATCAAGGCCTAAATATTTTAAATCTGTGGCTTTTTTCCCACATAACAAATGACGATCGCTTCAATTTAGCAAATCTTTTTTTTTTTTATATATA
Organism: Carassius auratus; assembly: GCF_003368295.1. Classification (NCBI taxonomy): domain Eukaryota; kingdom Metazoa; phylum Chordata; class Actinopteri; order Cypriniformes; family Cyprinidae; genus Carassius; species Carassius auratus. The sequence continues at coordinate 23,932 of NW_020526395.1, read as the reverse complement.
TATATTTGATGCACATTTCAACTTTTTAAATGTAATATCCTAAATTTTGCATAAAAAAATGCATGGATGGAAATATAAGTAATGACTTAATTAATAACTTTATAAAAGTGTAAATCTTCATTTTCACCGAAATTAAAATTCTTGGCTGAAAACCAAAAATGTATTTTAATAATTATTGATTGCACTTTATTTTAAGCTATTTTAAGCTGAGTAATATTAATTAACATTTATTTACTATATGCTTAGGATTTTTATTACTTTATTACATTATAATATCAAAATAATATTAACACATTAACACAATATTAACTCTAATTCGGATAATTTTGCGCCTAAAAAATAGGGAAAAAAGGGAAAAAATGTCTATTATTTTTCTGGTAATCTATGAATAATTTTGTCCAGAATCAATGAAGACATGATTTGAACACATGAACCTACAGACAGACAATAATGATGCCATTAGGACTCAAACAGCTGGGATTTATGTATGCATGAGTTTACTGTGTGCACAAACCAAAGAAGAAATCAGGCTTACATCAGCTCGGTCTTCTCCATGTCCCAGGCTCTCCTCCACTGGCCTTCAGCGGTCTTGTGTCGAGCCACACGCTCACGGTCGATCTCCTCGCGCTCCTTCTTCCACCGCAGATACTCCAGCTGCTCTTCTTGGGATGAGACCAGGTTCAGGTCAGCGATGGCCTCTGTGACCTGAAAAGAGTCGAATACAGTGAAGAGCATTCAGAGATGTGACCCTGGACCACGAAACCAGTCAAGAGGAGCAGGAATTAAGCTGAATAAATCATCTTTTCATTGATGCATGGTTTGTTATGATCGGTCAATATTTGTCTGAGATGGAACTATTTGAAAATCTGGGGTGCAAAAAAATCTAAATATTGAGAAAATCATCTTTTAAGGTGTTCACATGAATTCTTAGCAATGCATTTTAATAATCAGAAATCACAACCCTCTGATTTCAGACATCAAGCATCAAAACGTTGAATGCAGCTTTCAATTTGGTCTTTTTTCACATATTATTTTTGCATAAATATCAGTGAAATATCATTCAAAGAATCATAATACAACATTAAAAGGATCACAATCCAGCTGCCAAATACTGAACTCTTTGCTATTCTTTAAAACGCTAGATTTGTCAAAAAGATATCATTTAAAATATGATTAAAATTCGAATTATTTTTTATATTTTAATAGGTACGGGTCAGAATAAGCATGCTGTTTAATTTTTGCATAACACTAAATGACGATGAGACATCTTATATTTGCACAAAAGTTATTTGAAACAATAAAGTAGACACTTTACTTATATTTAATATGCTTTCTATGTAAACTACCAGTCAAGTGTTTTTGAACAGTATGATTTTTTATGTTTTTTTTTTTAAAGAAGTCTCTTCTGCTCACCAAGCCTGCATTTATTTTACCCGAAATACAGAAAAGGCAGTAATATTGTGAAATATTTTAATATTTTAAATAACATTTGAATATAACATGTTTTTGATCGGCAAATCAGTATAAGAGAATGATTTCTGAAGGATCATGTGACACTGAAGACTGGAGGAATGATGCTGAAAATACAGCTGTGCTATAGTTTAACACATATTCAAATATAAAGCAGTTATGTTAAATAGTAAAAATATATATATAATATATAATATATAATAAATGCAGGCTTGTTGAGCAGAAGAAACTTCTTAACATAAAAAACTTTACATAAATAAAGAGTGTTAGTGTACATTAAATATTTTTTGTGAATTTAATTTAATGTTGAAACCAAAATGGGATATCGCATAAGCACATAACATACACCACAAAGAGATGCACATTAAATATTCATAATTTGCGTTTATTATTATTAAACCTATTTTTTTTTGTGCTTTTTTTTATAGCAAAATGCATTTTCTACATGGCAGGTAAAAGGGTTTAATGCTCCATCTATATTTCAGTACAAAGGTTAATGTTTTGGCTGTTGCTAAAAACAATCTGCTTTGATTTCTGCACAGAAACACTGCCCTCGTGTGGATAAACGCAAGCAGTACACTGGCTGTAGTGACGTCATGATCGCAGCTGGTGCCTAGAAAACGTCAATCAGGAAAAGAATTCAATCAGATCAAACAGTGATGAATCAGGACGCTGTTATTAGAGAAAAGTATGTTTAACTCCCTGTGACGTGTGCATGTGTAGCTCTGTCCATTCACAGTTCAGGATCGTTAATGATAAATACACGAAAAAACACTGAATTAACTACATTATGATGAACACTCAAACCCGTTTAGAAATTATGGGATAAAATATAGCAGTTCTCAATTCTTATGCCTATGCAAATAATAAATAACAATAATCAATACAATTAAAAACACTTTATGCAAACTATATGGCATTTCAGTTAAATCAGACAGATTTCAACATAGACAGACAGGTTGTGTTATAGAGGGTTATTATAGTTAATAATAAACAACAACAATAATAATAATAATAATGAAAATAACAATAATAATAATTAAATAATTAAATAATAATAATAATAAATAATAATTTCATCTACTTGCCAGGAGTTTTATTTTATGTACTAAAATAATTACAACTGAAATAATGTGTGTGTAATCATATGTGTGTGCGGTATTGACAAAAAAAAAATTATATCAATATTACCTGGGATTTTATGGTTTTTGCCGAATGTTTTTTTTTTTTTTTTTTTTTTTGTGCTATGATTTTTTCCAATTATGGACATTTTTACCTTTATAAAACGTTTATTTTTTCTAAAAGTGTCCATTTTAAGTCCAAAATTCGCACTTTAATCAGTCAATTTGAATAATTAAACATTTGGGCTGTTTACAAGCAAATTTAATCAACAACAATATTCATCTTTGCAATGCAGAAGAAACAGAAGCTGCATCTGAAGTGGCTTTTCCATGTATTTACACACTGTTTAATGCAACATGAATGCATTAACCTGAAGTTAAAATGCATGATGTTTAAATATTGTAAGTTTGTAATAGTATGGCACCATGAGTTATTTTGTATCAACCCCATCTGAGTAATTAATAAAGTGCATTATTTATGCACAGTTCAGATATCAGATGACTGATTTTTAATCTGAGTGTGTTTTCTGTAAAGATAACAGGCTTGTACTAATAGAGGAATGTTTATTCGTAAAGGCTGGACATTATTGCAGGAGCTTGATCTCTTGAAGCTCCGCCCTCTTCCCTCGGAGCACCAGCTCATTTGCATTTAAAGGGGAAGACATGAAAAGTATGCGTTTTGCATAATAATGCAAAATAATTTTGGAATCATTTTTGTTGGCAAAATCAGGCAATATGGCCTCTAAAACATAACTTTCTTGTTTATTGAACTGTTGTAAAAAAAATCTATATCACACTTGATTGTCACTTGTAATCATGCTGATTTTAGGAGAAAAAACTAATTATGAATTCATATTAATAGACCGATTCATACAGTTCAGTCACTTTCTGAAAATGTTACAATACACACTTTAAATTTGCATTTAATTAAAATTTGCTTTCTGATTAAAATCTATTCATTTTTTTGTTAATATAAATAAAACTAAAGAAAAATAAAATAAAGATATTAAAAACTTTAAACAAAAATTTGAAAATGACAATAAGTCGAGGGGCTAAAATTACTTAATAAATATAATGATATAAATATAAATTAAAACTGAACTGAAATATAAAAAAGGACAGAAAAACATTATAAAAATGACTAATATTTTATTTATTGTTAAAACTATTATAAAATCGAAACGAACTGAAAATGTGAAATGCTGCCCTATTAAGTTCTAAAATTGTACAAAAAATAAATTAAATTTAAGAATTTCAAAATAATAAATAATTACTAAATCTAAAATTAAAATAAAAACTGAAATGATTAAAAAAAAACACTAATTAAAAATCTTAATAAATGCTATAATAGTGTTTGATTAATGCTAAAATCTCTGTGTTTGAGCTCATATGATGGAGACGCTGCTGCTGCTGCTGAGAATCCGTCTGTGTAAGAGTGTGTGTGCTCCTCGGCTCGGACACACAATGGACTGCATTATACAGCAGCAGCCGCCTCGCAGACAGTTCAGCCCCGCCGGGTGTAAACACATCTGTGCACGCCCCGACTCTCTCACAGACAGGACGCTGAACTTCTGCGATCGGCACGCTTTCAATGAGTACTTTCTGCTGAATTGGTATTTTAGATTTTCAATAACAAAGTTATTAAGTTTTCATTTTTATTAGTTTTAGGGGGAATTTTGTTATGTCTATATAGTGTGTTTTTAAATAAAATGTTTTTAATATTTCAAGTTTATAAAAAAAAAAATATTCAGCAAGGACACATTTCATTGATCAAAAAAGACAGTAAATGCATGTATAATGTATGTATAATGTAATAATTTTTTTTTTAAATATATATTTTATTTTAGTTCAGTTTCATTTCAGTTTTTATTTATTTATTTTTAAACAAATACTACTTTTATTCATCATGGATGCATTGAAAATTACATCCAAAGTGACATCCAAAGACATTTGTTATATAATTTCACATAAACCCTATTCAATTTAACTTTCTATTCATCAAAGACTCCTGAAATATAAAATGCATCATCGTTTTCACAAACATATTACTATTTTCATCACTGCTAATAAATCGGAAATGTTTCTTGAGCAGCAAATCAGTCTATTATCCTGATTTCTGAAGATCATGTGACTGAAGACTGGAGGAATGATGCTGAAAATACAGCTCTATAATCACCAGAATAAATTTCATTTGAACAGATATTCACACAGAATACAGGTATTTGGAATTGAAATAATATTTAACTATTTTTACAGTATTTTTGATCAAATAAACAGAATAGACTCCTTTTAAAAACTTCTCTCCAACCCCAAACTTGTGAACAGCAGTGTAAAGCAGGTAACTAAGCGATCATGTGACGTCAGGTGTGTGCGAGCCCTGATGAACGATCTTATGATCAATCTGAAGTGATTCGAGCACCTCTGCTCACCTGCGTGACTCTCTTTATCGACTCTTTTTCTCGAGTGATGTTGGACTCCAGCTTTTCTTCAGCGCACGACTTCAGGTTTCTGTCCTTTCGTTCACCAAACACCCTCTTCCCCTGAAACAACAGGATTAAACCGCACTCAAATCATGCTTTAATGTTTCTGGATGCGTTCAAAGTTGGGCTGCAAAAATTATTGCATTATTGCATCATTGCATGGTGATTGTGCTTTAAAATTTGATTTTCATTTACACCTCACTGGACAATTTGGAAAAAAATAGTGTGATTATATACCAGTATGAATATAACAATAATAACTGTTATTCATTTTATTATGATGATTATTATTACTAAATAAAAATATTAAACACAATTAGAAATAATTACTATAGTGATGGTTCAATTATATATTGTGTCTATATAGTTTTTTTTGTAAATCAAGAAGAAACTAAATGAAAATGTGCAACTAGTTAAAATAATAAAAAAATTGTTAATTTAAAAAAAATTTTTTTTATAAGTTTAATATTTTATATTACTTACATTTGATTTTAAGAAAGTATTTTTCTTTTTGTTCAAATAAAAATAAACATTAACAGAAATAAATTAAAATGTTCAATATCTTTCCCATATATGTTTAAAAATAACTATAAAGACAGATTTTTATAAAACAAAAACTAATAAAACTAATTTTTTTTTAAACAAACTAAAATTAAAACAAAACTAAAAAATTGAAATAACAAAAATTTTAAATAATAATAATAATAAAAAAAGTGTCCCTGATGAAAAATAATGTACAAATAATTTTATTTTACAATACAACTGTAAAATGACTATACTAATATTTATGGTCTAATTAATTAATTTTTTTCCTTTTTTTTTAATGCAAAATGAAAACTCTTGAGTCTCTATGTAGCAATATCCAAAAATATGTTGCATGGGTCAAAATTATTGATTTTTCTTTTATGCCAAAAATCATTAGGATATTAAGTAAAGATCATGTTCCATGAAGATATTTAGTAAAGCTCCTATCGTAAATATATCAAAACTTAATTTTTGATCAGTAATATGTATTGCTAAGACTTAATTTGAACAAGATCTTCTCAATATTTAGATTTTTTTGCTCCCTCAGATTCCCGATTTTCAGATAGTTGTATCTCAGACAGATATTACCCGATAATAACAAACCATACATCAATGGAAAGATGATTTATTCAGCTTTCAGAAGATTTAGAAATCTCAATTTTGAAAAAAGAACTGTTATGTTGAGCTAGTTTATAAGCGCTCCTCATGACCAGTTTGACTTCACATGTAAGGTCTGAATGGAGTCTCTAATAACTTTAGTCCGGTTGAGTCTCACCGTGATGTTTCCTGATGTTGTGACGAGCAGCTGTCGTCTCTTTCCTCTCCCGACGCTGAAGACGCTCGATCCCGGATCCTTCTCCTTCTCTCCGTGTCCCGAGCGCTCCGTCACCACACGCCGATCCTGAACTCAAACATTTACACACAACACTGAAAACCTTTACACATATCTTTTTTTCTGACTCCGACATCCCCCGGTTAGTATCTTTAATCTATTTTATTTTAGATCAAGTGTTAGAAATGTAGTTGTGTTTTCATCATTTTATCAGGCTTGTGTTTTTCTAGTAATTACAAGAAAATAACTTTTTAATATTTTTTATAATATCTTTTCAAAGTAAGAGTTTTTCATGGTTCTAGACTAGTTTTAGTTATAAATCTGCTGTCCACAAAAACATTTGAAGGCCCTGTGACTTTTCCAGTTGTTTATGATTTACTGGATAAGGATTTATGATTTATTTATTATTATTATTTAAATATACATAGGTTTGGGATTCCTGGTCGTTCAATTTTTTTTAAATAAATAAATAAAAATAATAAAAAAATAATCAGTTGCTGAAGGGGTGAATTAATTTAAATATCATTTTTCTAGTTGTTTTGTCTTATTTTAAACGTTTTTAATATATCTCGAGGTTTCAGACGTCATCGAATTTATTTTAATAAATAAATAAATGTTCACTTTATAAAACAGAGATTGTTTCAAAGCAGCAATAATCAGGAAAATACTCATTTAAAATTCACCAATTATGAACCAAATTTTATTTCAGCTGTAAAACAGATGATAAAAGACTTTTTTCAGCTCAATTCAGTTCAATGTTGATTCAGTTCAGTTCAATAACATGTCAAAATATCGCTTATTGATAAAATGTCACCTTTAATCACTTTGAATGCGAATGTAGTTGCATCTAATGAAGCGTGTTTGTGTTTTAAAGCCGCTCACGTTGGAGGATTTGTTGATGGTGATGGTCAGATCATCAGGCTTCCCCTTCCTGCTGTGGAGTGGCATCACTTCCTGTTCCGCCCGCTTTTTATCCTCCTCCACTTCCTGCAGAACATCATAACACTCCGCAAGGCCCATACACAAAAAGTGCTTTTTTATGGGATTGCTGACCTCTTACCATTTTATTTCTTTCAAAATAAATACCTAAAATGATTTCTGAATGGCGTTCCGTGACTTTAAATGTTTTAGTTTGCAAATTTGAATTAATCGAGCGTGTTTTCTGACAGATTTTAAATGTGAGAGTACAAGGTTTTCACCTGGTAGCGTTTCATAAGTGCTTCGTTTTTCTTCCGTAAGGCCTCGATCTTTTTATCCAGCTCTGCGTCCTTGTGTTCCTTCTTCTTCATCATCATCATCATCATTTCTGTGGGACACTGAACAGTTTATGAACATGTCACGATCACAGAAAAAGGAGAATTACACAAAATATGGCTGCATTAATGTTACATAAAATGTTAGAGACCCAGAAGAAAACGTTCAGGACTGAAACTCAAATACAATGTTTGCATGTTTCTTTACCATCGCGCACATGGACGTGCCATTATTAGCATCAGCTGCTACGAGCCGCAACATGAGCTCAGCGCATTAAACTCTTCATGCTATCAGCTGTTTCAAGACGTCTGACCTTCACACGTGACCACAGCTTCAAAGTCTGCCACTCAGAACACATCCAATAACCCCAGGATCTTGAGTAGAATATATAATAATAATGATAATATTTGTATTTTACATTTTTTTTTATAAACTGTTAAATTGTATGATGTTCATGATTTCAATTAATTAGACATGCTTTTTGATGAAAAAAAAAATAAATAAATAAAAATATTTTGACCATTAATTAATAAAATTATCCACAATAAAATAAAGAATGAAAAAAAAAAGAAAAAAGAAGAAGAAAAAAAAACAGTAACAAATAAACTGGGGGGGGGGGGGGATATTAATCCAGAAAAAAAAAAGCAAGAGCAAAAAAAAAAAAAAAACTTGAATCCAGCTAAATTAAACCTGGGAAAAAAAAATGGAATCAATATTTTTTTAAGAAAAAAATAATAAGGGCACTTTTATTTTAAAAATGTCTACAAATTGACAGGGCAAAAAAAAAAAAAAAAAAAGAAGAAAATCCCAAAACTTTTTTCTCAGTTTTTCTGGATTCCATTTTTTTTTTTTTTTTTGGGTTTTGCGTTATTTATATATATATATATATATATATATATATATATATATATACACACACACACACAAAACCAGAAACATTTTTAAATAAAAAAACTGGAATCCAGAAAAAAATGAAATAAAAAAGAAAAAATACAATAAAATAATAATAATAATTGGGCATTTGTGGAAAAAATAAAGCAGATATCAGAGGGGTCTAAATTTACAAATGAATGCATTTCTAACATCGCAATCCTGTTTAAATGCATTAGGCTCATATTTAGGCCTTTCTGCTTTACTCCTGAAGCTCGGCCTGAGCGTGTGACGCAGAAAGAGAGAACGAACACTTCTCCACAGCTGAAGAGAAACGTTTAGCACAGCATCCTATTCACTACACGTCAGGAAAAGCTGAATCTGTGGATGTTTCTGAGAAAGTGAAAGCCAGTGATCCTCCCACACAGAGTAAATCTGGATCTGAAGAGGCTTGCAGAGATCAGAGAGAGAACAGAGTCAGCTCAGCTCAGTCCAAGGATGCTTTCATCCCTGCAAACTACAGCTGGGCGATAAAACATAACGATATGTGTGCAACGATACAATCAGAAGCCTTTTCCACCTACAAATCACATCATTTACCATGCATTTACTGCTACACCATGGTGTAGTGGAAGAAATGTGATCATGTTATTAATGTAGACGTATTAAAAGAGTATAATTACAGTATTTCTTTGATTAAGCTATAGCATTTGTGCATTTAAACTAAACAGACTACTGTTTTTCATACAAATACCTAGAAACCATACATTTTTACCACGGTATTGAGGTTTTAACTGTGGTTTCTAAATGCATGCTACAATGGAAGACCAATGGTTCATTTTAATAAGCCTCAAACAGTCAGAATAATTCAATTTCACCATAGAAAAATGAGGTTGTTTTATATATACAGTACAGACCAAAAGTTTGGAAACATTACTATTTTTAATGTTTTTGACAGAAGTTTCTTCTGCTCATAAAGCCTGCATTAATTTGATCAAAAATACAGAAAAAAATGTAATATTGTGAAATATTATTACAACTTAAAATAATTGTTTTTAAATGTATTATACTTTAAATTATAATTTATTTCTGTGATGCAAAGCTGAATTTTTAGGATCATTATCACATGATCTTTAGAAATCATTCTAATATGATGATTCAATATCAAAGCTGGAAACAGTTCTGCTGCTTAATATTTTTTCAGAACATTTAATACTTTTTTAGGATACTTTGATGAATATAAAGAAGCTATGTTTTTAAAATAGAAATATTTAGTAATAACAATATACACTACTGGTCAGTAATTTGGGGTCAGTAATTTTTTTTCTTTCTTTTTTAAATAAAATCAATACTTTTATTCAGCAAGGATGTGTTAAATTGATAAAAAGTGATAGTAAAGAAAATATATTATTATATATTTTTTTAAATTAAATGCAGTTCTTTTGAACCTTTTATTGATCAAATATATCAGACAGCAGAACTGTTTCCAACACTCATAATAAATCAGAATATTAGAATGATTTCTAAATGATCATGTGATCGACTGATGTTACATGTGACACTGAAGGCTGGAGTAATGATGCTGAAAATTCAGCTTTGCATCACAGGAATAAATTATTTTTCTAAAGTATATTTAAATAGAAAACTGTTATTTTAAGTTGTAATAATATTTCACAATATTACAGTTTTTCCTGTATTTTTGATCAAATAAATGCAGGCTTGATGAGCAGAACAAACTTCTGTCAAAAACATTAAAAATAGTAATGCTTCCAAACTTTTGGTCTGTACTGTATGTGTATATTATATTTTTCACAGATGTTCTTGTTTTTGATAATGCACATAAATTACAAGTAACTTAAGTTACTATTGTTAAATATGCATTTTTAAAAGACAAAAAATGCACTATTATTAATATCTCTGCAAACTGTGCTGAAGTTATTCATCGTCAAATTCAGGAACACAAACCTGCTTCATGACTTAAAACAATATCAATACAGAAACATTGAAATATCGGCAGAAAGGAGTTAACTTCACCAATCAAAATGCAGTTCTCCTCCACAATCTCCTTCAGAAATGTCCATGTTATGATGTCACAACCATGAGCTCATTAACATATCCCCGCATATATTTACATAGTAACACCCACTCATTATTCAGCAGCTCGGCCTTCTGTGATAAACAGAAATAGAGAGAGTTCGCCAAATCAAAGAAGATAAATTAATTCCTTATCTCAGTGTAATAAACAGATCTATATTCATTGCACTGTGATTGTTTAAAGAGAGACTGACCGAATAAGTCCTGCTTCAGATGACACCAAACATCTTAACTTTGTTAGGATTCCCAGCATTCCTGTTTCACTAAACCGTGTGACCGGACCGAGAGGTCTGGGTGAAAAAACACGCAGACTAATAATTCACATGTTGCTAAAAAACATATTTGCAAACAACAAGTTTGACTTTCTCTCTTCTGTGGAACACGAAAGCCAAAAATGGTTTTTAGAAATGTAGCATTGCATCAGTGTCTCTTCAATGGATGCTCTGCAGTGAATGGGTGCCGTCAGAATGAGAGTCTGATAAAAACATCACAATAATCTATAATAACGCTTCCTCCAGTGAAAAAGTGCATCTCTTGTTGTCTCTCACATCAAAATCCAGACACACATTAGTTTAGATCTGTTTAAACGCTGCTTGATCTGTGCAGATTTCTCTCCTGATTCAGACCAGAACACTTTTCACTGGAGGAAGTGTATTATGGATTCATATTTGAGTTATAAACATCTTAATGCTGGATGTGTTTCAGGTTTTGTCTTCTCCAGATGTTCACTGATGGACTGGAGTGCTGTGGATTATTGTGATGTTTTTATCAGACTCTCATTCTGACGGCACCCATTCACTGCTGAGATACCCAATGCAATGCTACATTTCTCTAAATCTGATGAAGAAACAATCTCAGATGGTCTGAAGGCGAGTCAGCAAATTTCCTTTTTCGTGTCAACTTCAACAAAATCTCTTTCTGTGTTCAACGCACGATAAAGGATCGTTTGAAAGGAACATTTGAGAAGTGCGCAGAGAACTCACAGAGACTTTCGGTTGTCAGGGGACCAAAACAAACACACGGAGGAAAATCCAGCGCAATACGAGCCAGCGTGAATCATCAGTGCTGCAAAAGGACAGGGAACATTCCAGCCGCCGCTTCCCACTCATCCGAACGGATCACATGTCAAAAAGCCCAACACAGCGGCTCTAACGCTCAGCTGACGGACGCTCTCGTGTCTAAACCGAGGCCTCGTTCTTCAGCTTTGATCCAGCGACCATCCTCATCCTCAGACTGCTGGAAAAGGAAAGATGTGTACAAAAGAGTGAGAAAAAGCAAGTGGAGGAATGAGAATCAGTGGCACTCACAGCTCTGTTCATGTCAGAAGGGAAATCTGGGATCCTTCCAAGCGGCAGGCAGCCGACGCGGCTCGGGGAAGAAGCGCATGGAGTCCCGGATCATGCCTTGATTACAAAAACACCAGCTGGGCTGCGAGCCAAGATCTCTGAATGCAAAGAAAAGCCCTAGTGCTGCTCGCCCGTACGGCGCAGTCTCTCTCTCTCTCTCTCTAAGCTCTCACTCATAGTTAAAATTACCCCTCACTCGCCCACCCCACCCACGTCTGCTGTCAGACCCCTGAGGAACTCCACAAATAAGTACATTTTTATTATTGCAGAACTTCAAGAAATACATTTTGAAATCAAGAGTGTTTTTTTTTCAACTATGGGTGCATTTGTCTCTTTTTGAAAAACTGCCTCAATAGTCAATTTAAAGGAACAGTTCATTCAAAAACGCACTCACACTCATGCTGTTGCTTAATAGGAAAGGGTTAAAACAAGGGTTGGAAGGATAATCGCATCATAAAAAAGCTAAATAAATGAAAATGATAAATTGTAATAAAATAAAATACTTCTAAAAAGATTATAAAAATGATAAATAGTGAATAAATAAATTATAAAACTAAATAGCAATTAATTAAATAATAAAAATGCTATATAAACAAACAAAGAATAAATAAAAAATAAATTCTAAACACTTTCAAAAAATTGATTAAATCATAAAAATGCAGTATAAATAAATTAAGAATAAATACAAAACAATTGTAAATTAAACACTTTCTAAAAATGAGGAATTGATCAAATCATAAAATGTAAAATAAATAAACATATATATATATATATATATATATATATATATATATATATATATATATATATATATATATATATAAAAATAAAAATGATGGAGTAATGATGCTGAAAATACAGCTTTGATCACAGAAATAAATTATATTTTTAAAATATATTAAAAAAGAAAACCAGTATTTTAAATAGTAACAATAGTTCACAATATTACGTTTTTTTTTTTTTTTTTTTTTTTTGGTCAAATAAATGCAGTCGTGATGAACAGAAGACACTTATAAATTTTTTAAAAAAAAGGTAAAAATCTAGCCTATATATAGACTGGGAAAAATAGTTTTTGTTGCATATCAAACTTGTTTACAACTGAGCAGACAAACACAGTGTATTTGAAGTATTTTACTTACATGTGAATGATTAAAACATTTACACTTGCTCAAAAAAAAAAGAAAAAAAAAATGTAATTGTATTTTTAAATATCTGAAATGCTTAATCTGATACAGGGGTGGTTCTATGGTGAGTGGAGATCCGGGGATTAGCCCAGAAAAATCCATGTATGTGACTTTTTATTTTAATAAATCAGAAAGATTTACCTTGTTTAAAATATACAAAAACAATAAAAACAAAAACAAATTTAAAACATTTTATTGAAAGTATTGAGGAAAATACGTTTGCTTTTTGCAAACAAAAATTAAGAATTGCAAAACAAATGAAACAGCGCGAAAGCAATGATTTTGCAATACAGATTTTCCATGGTCATATCTATTAATTTATTTGCAATGCTGCTTTTATTTTGCGTGTCAGTCTATTTTGAGCTTGCGATACCATTTTTCCTTTGCGCTTCACTTTTCTGCACGTCTCTCTTTGTGGCACTGTTTTGACGTGGGGGCGGAGTCAATTGACGGGGGTGTGTTCAACATGCCTCCATGGAATTGACGTCATCGGCCCGAGAGGCAGCTCACTGATCCAGGTCCTGTCATAAAAAAAAAAAAAAAAAAAAAAAAAAAAAAAAAAATCCAGGTCCTGTCATGATGAGCAGAGACTTTCGAGTGGATTGTTTTTTATTCAGTAGCATTAAAACATTCATGTTTTCGTTTTATTTACTTTATTAACAAATTTATGTGTATTAGCAGCGTTTGCTCAAGTTAAAGAAGTTGTTAACATGAACATCTGCTGTTTATTTCTCTCCATGTGCACACTTTTATAGCATTATGTGTATTGGATCGCAAATCATTTGGTTCAGTTCGGAAGTTCGTAGCGGGATCGCGAATCATTTGAGTCAATTTGGGGATCGCGAATCATTTGAGTCAGTTCGGGAGTTCGTAGCGGGATCGCGAATCACTTGAGTCAGTTTAGGGATCGCGAATCATTTGAGTCAGTTCGGGAGTTCGTAGCGGGATCGCGAATCATTTGAGTCAGTTTGGGGATCGCAAATCATTTGAATCAGTTCGGGAGTTCGTAGCAGTTTCGCAAATCATTTGAGTCAATATGGGGATCGCAAATCATTTGAATCAGTTCGGGAGTTCGTAGCGGGATCGCGAATCACTTGAGTCAATTTAGGGATCGCAAGTCATTTGAAGCAGTTTGGGAGTTGGAGCGGGATCGCGAATCATTTGAGTCAGTTTGAGGATCGCGAATCATTTGAGTCAGTTCAAGAGTTCGTAGCGGGATCGCGAATCATTTGAGTCAGTTCGGGAGTTCGTAGCGGGATCGCGAATCATTTGAGTCAGTTCAAGAGTTCGTAGCGGGATCACGAATCATTTGAGTCAGTTTGAGGATCGCGAATCATTTGAGTCAGTTCGGGAGTTCATAGCGGTTTCGCGAATCATTTGAATAAATAAATCACAAAAATAAAATCACAAAAATGAATGACAAAAATAAATAAATAAATAATTGGCTTAAAAAACCTTTTAACCAATATTTTTCATAAATCATACTTTTTTAATATGGTCCCATGTTATTTATTTGAAAAACTTGGGGGGAATTTATTTATATATTTATTTATGTATTTGTTCCAGTGTCCTTATATAACTAGTAAATGCTTTGGCCAAAAATAAAAATAAAAACTAGCATTACTTGGTCACTTTTATAAAAACACAGGTTCAACTTAATGTGAATGTATTAACATGTACAAACAATACATTTATTGCATTGTTTATTATTCTTTGTTAATGTTGGTTAAGGAAAATACAGTCATTCATGTTAATCCACAGTGTATTAACTAATGTTAGCAAGCACAGCGTTGGATTTTAATGATGCATTAGTAGGCTAGGCTAAATGTACGAAGATTAATAAATGACGTAGAAGTTTTGTTCACACTTAGTAAATGTTAACTAAAGTAATGCTAGAATATGAACCTTAATCTAATCTGTTACCAGTGTTTTATATGGCACAGTGGTACTATCACTCATAATTACTATAATAATAAAAATAGGATTTGGCTTAACATATTAATCGACAATAATGGGCAATTAAACACTCACCCTAATTTTCTTACGTTATATGTTTTTTTTGTTGTTGTTGTTTTTTGTTTTTTCAGTAAACCAAAAATAACGTTAATAAAAAAAATAAAGCCCTTCATTTAGTCTTCTGAGCAACACCATTATATCTCATTGACGTCGATTTGACGTCATGCATTTACATCTTCAAGTGCATTCTAGAGTACGTTTCCTATCAGATGTCTAATAGACGTTTAGAAAATGTCTTTAAGATGATAGGTGTGAAGAGGACCTAAAAAAACATACTTGAGTAAAAGTATAGTATAGATAGTATAGACAGTGAAAATTAAGTAATGGTTAAAAGTCACCATTTCCAAAACAACTCTTAGAGTGTCTGATTTGACCAGTATAGGCTACTTAAGTATTTTACTCGTATTAATTATAGACTCTGTTTAAGATGCATGTGTTAAAGTGACATGAAAGTGAAAAATTGTATTTTGGCATGTTCAAGACTGAAGCTTCAAAGCTTGTGTATATATATAAAAAACAACACATTTCACATTGAAGCACTGTTTCAGCATTTCCTTTACATTATAATGTTACATTATTACATTCCAATGTGTTAGAATTTGTATTTTTGTATCGTAATTTAATTATTGAAGTCAAAAATGACTTTTGGCCATGAAATATCAGGACTGAGTGCCAGTGCACAGACACAAACGAATGACTTTGACAATAAACATTATTTACATAAAATATTGTAATATATATCAGTCATAGAAACTACTGGCTTTAATGGAACATAACATTTTGGAAGGTGTTATTTATTTTTATGACCACTAGATGGCCACAGCATAAACTGTTTTAAAAAGCTTCCTGTCATGAACCTTTTTCCGATACAATAGTGAAGAAAGCCATTAGTTCAGAATGCTTCACTTCGCCATCACTAAAACAATCTGTAATGTTGTGGAGAAGCTGAAAACAGGCTGAGGCAAAGATCTATGTGCAGGTATTATTTGACGGAAAAAAAACTAGAACTAACTAGTTTTATTAAACCAAAAGGGAACAAAGAACAGCATGACAGACAAATAAACAACCATTTAATTCAACAACTTACATGAACCAAAAGAAACACTGACGATATATAAACACAGGGGGATAACAAGACAAATACCTGAGGAGACTAATCAAGGATTGCAACGGACTACAAATAGGGAGACAGGAAGTGACATACAAGTCCAAGACGAGGCACAAAGAACATGTAATAAAACAAGAAATAATTAATTTGTGAAGAGAGCAATCACATATATGTTCTAAAACCAAAATAAAACCGAAAACCTCAAAATTGCAATACAATAAAATAAAAAAATAAAAAAAGCTACTTGCTAAGGAGCTCACATCCTTGTAAAGTAGCCCTGTTGACAAGCTTGGATGAGTAAGGGAAAAACACACAAGATACAGTACTTTCAGTGCCCTGTAGTCGGCGATATCCCTTCTATTGTAGCAGAAATAAACTACTTCAGAAAAAGATGGGTGCCATGCAAAGTTTAATGTGTAACTCAAATGTATTGGAGTAAAGTGTGGAGATGCGTATTCAAAAGTGCTTATATCTATCAGATGTTTGTACACAGCAAATGCTTTCCAGATGAAGCGATCTTTAACAGACATCTCGCAAACGTTCGTGTGCTATCTGGGTTGGCAATATATACAACAACAGAGCATCACAATAAAGAGCGTGAGTAATGAGGCCAAAGTGCAAATGATGAAAGAGATTACGCCCGTGGGAGGAAACTGTTAAATGTTCTACTGTATATGTGGTTTAGTTCAGCATATAGAATGTCAATGTGTGATTTTGGCTTGCATTAATATGCAGCAAATTATGTCTGTGTTTGTACAGCCGCACCTGAAGAATTCAGCGTAGACCACACCCTAGCTCGAGGGGAAACTATAGTGTTTTGCTGCATGACCGGTCATCTCATAAACACTAAGCATGTGTATGCAAGCTTTTACAAAAGAGATTCAGATGGTACGGTCGCTTTATATTTCAGTGCAATGAGATCCCTGCTCTTTGTGCATATCAAACACTGTTATATATTTGTGATTTCTCATAAAAATGCAATGCAAAACACACAGGTGTATCACAACACTGAACAACATGCATATGAAATTAATTGGTGAAATGATATGAAATAAAATAGTTTATTGAGTAGTTGATAGTTTTATAGTATCATCTTACATTTAGAATCCATACCTATTTAAATAGTTGTGCTACACAAAACAATATATATATATATATATATATATATATATATATATATATATATATATATATATCATAATGTTTTATACTTGTATGCAGTGAACTGTAGTTTCAAAATGTTTAACATCAGAAAATAATGCAAACAAGTATTTATAAATTGCTGATAAATTTGAGCAACCAAATGAGTATCGAAAACATTTAGGCGTACATCGAATGTGAAAAAACGAGAGAGCAAGTATGCTGCAATGTGAGGCTTTTGGAAACATCGAGAACTTTTAAAAATAAACCTGACAAGCCCCCATGAGCGACCAATCAGAGGAGTGAGAGGAGTTTAAGGAGTGACTCGACATTTGTTGTTGATAATGCTGGTCATAGTGCTCAACCCATCTTTCACTAGCCATAACTAGATTATGCTTGCTTACGTTGTAAGTTCAGGAAGTACATTTGCAAAATAGTAAAAAATTGTTATATATATATATATATATATATATATATATTTTTTTAGAATCTCACTCCCCTTTATCTAAACATCTCTACCTAACCATTGGTCACACACATCCACCATATTTGTATTTATTTGTGTTTGTACTGTAGTTCTAAACCGAATCCTTATAGTTTATATATATATATACTGGCTAAGAAAATCTATTTTGCAGTGTGGGCAATCTGTGATGATAAAGATGATAAATTTGTAATGTTCATTATCTGGTCATAACATCCTTTATTAAACCATTTAGAGATGATGGTTGTACAAACCTTTCATTCACCTTTTAACAGTGACTCCAGATTAACTGAGCAAACACCCAATGCTTTATGTTCCTGAAGAAGATTAGTCATACAAACCATTCAGTGTTCAGTTAAAGCTCAACATGTGCTGGCTTACAAGCAATCAAACTTTATCACCTTGCTTCATTTTTACACTTTATTTTCCAGTTTGAGACACATCAGTCTCCATTTAAGCACTACTTCATTTATTTGTGATTTCTCCTTTGGACTATATAACAGATATTTGTTGTCTTAGTATTTCAGATACTTTAAAGAGAGCACTTTACGCACACCAAAAAATACATATATATCAAAGCAAACTTCATCTACAAACATCATCTGCTATTTCTTTAATAGTTCTACTGTCCAAATATATTTTTTAAGCCACTGTTTCATGCCTTGATGCTTAATTTTTATGCTTAATATAATTCAATTTAATGAAAAAATTAATTGCATTATGAAAAAATATTAATTTAAATTTGTTAGTTTTGCTTGCATCTTCTCAATTTTTTTTTTTTTAAATGCATCTTCTTACATTTCTCATTAAAACAGACTGTTTAGTTCAACTGGGCTGACATCTCACAAGATCTTACAGACTTTTGTAGACTTTCTGGTTTGAGAAGTGAAGTGGAAACACAGGGCATAATTACGATTCCTTCAACTGTCTGTTTCTGTGTACCTGCCAAAATGTTTTGGGCGTTCCTTCATCCGGACTGCATCAATGGGGTGATAACATTCCTATCACCATGAACAAAAAACAACTACACCATTTTATACCATAATCAGAACATTTATGTTGAAACTCATGCAATGATAAAATTTCTTTTGGATTGTGCAATTTTTTATTTTAGAGGAAATTACCGTTTTTATTCAGTATTCGGTGCATCAGCCAATCAAATACATAAATCAGACAAATAGTGATCATTTAAGACACACACATTCAGCAAATGCAGTGGATGTCTAAAATATTCTTTAGTTAACTCACGATTCTTAGTCTAATGTTTTAATGTGAGCCCACAGACTCGTTTATCCACCCTTGGGTGCACATGAGCAGGTATATGTGTCACCTGAGGGCGGATCTAAAGTATAAATACAAGCAAGAAAACGGCATTTCCACACTGGAGAGCAAGACGAGACAAGAGGTAAGACATTCCTAATTTAATAACTGCGACAGATACTTGTCAAATGCATGATTCATGTGAGCACTTGATGGCAACTAACAAAACAGATTGATTCAGTTACTGAATTCGCTCATTGTTCATTTAGAAAACTCATTGGCAAGGATTTTATCTTACGAAGCATCAAAATAAATATAACATGAGCATGCATGCAAAGAGAATCTTGCTTACCGTTTTTTTTTTTCATTGTTTAGTGTTACGGACGTGTTGAATATCTGAAAATCTCAACATGAGTGATCCAAGTAAGTGATATTTCTGATATACTGACGTCTTTCTATTTGTTGCACCGGAAGACATTTTATTAAGTTTAAAAAGTTTACACTTTTTGTGATAGCATTTGAATAAATGTTACCAGAAGAATTATTTATGCTTATACTTGTTTTCCAAATTTCTCCTGCAGAACCAAAAAAGGTAAGATAATTCTGCTTAAATATACAAATGTGCATTTTAAGTCTGCATATCAATTATACAAATACATTAAAGGCCGGTTTTAACAAATAATACACTGACCGTATTGTATTGCAGGAGGGCGTAGATTCTGGTTCTGGCTCCGAGGTATAACGCTCTGTACATTTCTACACATCAATTACAATTTTACACAAATAGTTGTAGTTAATAGTAATTCTCTGTTGTATGGTAATCATATTATCATATTTTCTGTCTCACAGAGCTCAGGAGATGAAGGTGGAAAGGTAAAAACCATCTCTAATGGTGAAAATAATAATAATGATGCACTTATTGCATTACATATGCAATGATATACTGCAAGTCTGATTTTACTTCTACTTAAAGAAGCACGGAAAGGGCAAAGGGAAAGGGAAAGGACAAGGTCATGGACATGGACACGGTAAAGGAGGTGAACACGGGAAAGGAGGTGAACACGGGAAAGGAGGTGAACACGGGAAAGGAGGTGAACACGGGAAAGGAGGTGAACACGGGAAAAAAGGATCTGACCAACAAAAAGGAAAAAAGTAATGAGCTCATAGCCCGAGGCCTGGGAAGTCCATTTATGTCCGCATGACTTACACAACAAAACTTGTTTCAACTCCATTTTGCATAAAAAAATAAAAAATAAAATTAAAACACCCTTAAGCGAGTAGTGTCTATCTTTTACTGAGCCTGTGTCTGTTTAATGGAAATTAAGTAGTTATGTTGTGAAGCATTAAAATGGTGTCTAAACAACACTCAGATACTAACATACTGAAACATGAAACCAAATTCCTGAGATGTTGCATGAATAATGCCAACCAACAGAATTTAAAAGGTCATCTTTGATTAAAATACATTATGCAACCAATGATTTTAAGGAACTATAACAGATCTCCTGCTACTGGACACAACCAATTATATCAGTACAGGTTCTGCAAGTTTGCCACTCTAAATGTTAAACTGAACTTTGAAGTAGATGCATGCCATCCATATTAAAATGCTTAAGACCTACAAATAACCCAAATGAAGGTGGAGAACCCCAAAAGTGGGAAATGTTGAACCAAAGTTGGGTGCTACAGGTTGAACACTTGGAGTGTGCTTCATACAGCATTCTTATTCAACAAATAAGTCTCCACCCTGGTCTAAAAAGAAACAGAAAAAACATATAGGGAACCCAACTTTAAATAGGGATAAGAACTTCCAATAACTGAAGAAATGCATTAGTACCCATCACTTTTCCAGAGGAGAAAAACAAATATCTTAAGTTAACTGCTTGGAATGTGCAAAAAAAAAAAAAAAAAAAAAAAAAAAAAAAAAGAATTGCAGGAAAAGGAAATTAACATTCTCTGTAGAGTTTGACCATTCAGATTGGTGCAGCTCTTTAGAGCATCATGGGGTAGTGTAGTTCTCCCACTTGGGGATTTCTCTAAACCTTGAGTTCACAGGAGGTAAATTTCCCTACTGAGAAAAGAGCTTTTTTCTTCCTGAACCTGAATAAGAACAGCTAAATTACAGTTTCCCTACATTTAACAGAAGGAAGTTGTTACCAAGTGGTTTCTGTTCAACTACACTCTTAAAAATAAGATGCAAACAAGGGGGTGGGGGCTCAGAGTTCAGTGGTGTCTGGGGCAAAAGATGGGAATGGGGAGGTAAGGTTGGGAGGGGGTTCAGGCAGCACAAGGCACATGCCAGAGTGCATAAAATGATTGTAGTGCAAAAGAGCTTAATCAGACTTAAAGTGACAAAAACCACAGAGAGCATTTCTTTATTTAAACTGACTGAAGAGGTAGTTGAATGATGTAGTGAGCAGACCAATGCTGCACAAAGTGTCTGGTGCAGGTCACAGTTTGTAAGTGGGAGTGGGGAGTGGAAGGACCTGGGGATGTGGGAGCTGGGGGGGGGGCAAACAAGGGGGATGGGGTTCAGAGTTCAGTGGTGTCTTTGATAGCAGCCTTCAGCTCCTCTGTATTGTTTGTCAGTTGTTACTTATCTTCTTCTTCACAATACCCCATAGATTCTCTGCGAGGTTCAGGTCAGGTGAGTTGCAGCGGAAGTAGAGCACTGTAATATCATGGTCAGCAAACTTCTTGGAAGTGGTTTTGGTACTGTGGGCAGGTGCTAAAGTCCTCTCCATAAAAATTGTCAGCAGATAGAAGCATAAAGTGCTCCAAAATCTCCTGGTAGATGGCTGCATTGACTTTGGAGTTGGTAAAACACAATGGACCAACACCAGCAGACATCAGAGCACCCAAATCATCACTGACTTTGGAAACTTAACATTGGACTTCAGGCAGCTTGGATTCTGTGCCTCTCCAGTCTTCCTCCAGACTCCAGACTCCAGACCTTGATTTCCAAATGAAATGCTAAATCTACTTTCATCTGAAGAGAGGACTGTGGACCACACAGCAACAATCCAGTTCTTTTTCTCCTTACCCCAGGTAAAATGCTTCTGACGTTTTTTTCTGATTCAGGAGTGGCTTGGCTCTAGGAATGTAACAGCAATAGCCTTTTACTTGAAGACGTCTGAGTGTGGTGACTCTTGATGTGCTGACTCCAGCTTCGGTCCACTCCCTGTGAAGCTCTCCCAAGTTCTTGGATCGGCTTTTCCTGACAATCTTTCCAAGGCTTTGGTCATCCCTGTTGCTTTTGCACCTTTTCTTACCACACTTTTTCCTTCCAGTCAACTTTCTATGACTATATTTTGATACAGCACTCTGTGAACAGCCGGCCCTTTCAGCAATGGCATTCTGTGGCTTGACCTCCTTGTGGAGGCTGTTGATGATTGTTTTGAATAACTGTCAATTCAGTAGTCTTTCCCATAATTGTGGTTGCATATTCTAAACGTAGCTCAAGAGGTTGCCCAGTATTATATTCAAAATGAATCAAACTAATCAACCTCAAAATGGAATATTATTATTTTTTTGAGATACTGAATTTTTAATTTTCCTAAACTGTAAGTCTTAAACCAGGGATAGTCAACTCCGGTCCTGGAAGGCCACTATCCTGCAGAGTTTAGCTTCAGCCCCTCATAAAAACTCACCTGCCTGTATCTATCTAGTAATCCCGAAAACATTGATTGCCTTGTTCAAGTGTGTTTAATTAGGGTTGGAGCTAAACTCTGCAGGACAGTGGCCCTCCAGGACTGGAGTTGCCTATCCCTGTCTTAAACCATCAGAATAAATAAAAATAAAACAACTCTTGAATGTATCAGGTTGAGTGCAATGAATCTAGAATATAAGAAAGTTTGCTTTTTTAAATTAAATTACAAAAAATAAAGACCTTTTTCATGATATTAAAATGTTTTTAGATGCACCTGTATAGTAAATTGGCTAAATGGAGGGACTAAGCAGCCCGGAAGACACCTGTATTTGTTCAGGTACAATAAGTGGGATTAAACTTTTTTTGTACCTTTTATTGTAATTTTTTTTACTTCAATGGATGTCAATCCTTGTAATGTCCGGAGATTTCATTCTGAGTATATTCATCAGTATATTTAAAAAAAAAATTTGTGAAAGATTAAGGAACTAGAAATATTTTAGATGCATTAAGTCTCCACATCTAACAGTGATTGAAACTTTTTAGATGTTCTGAGACAAAACTGTGAATCTCTTAAAATCCATCCATCTTTAAGATTATTCCAGCAATACATTTTGATGCAATCACAAACCCATCACTTGTAACATGACGCTCTCTTGTGGCTGCTGGGATACATTGGAGATGTAAGTGAAATTAATTTACCGGAAAAAAAAAAAAAAAATTAAAACCTAAACAAAATTTCAAAGCTGATTAAAATAGTACAATACTATACATTTTTATAAATCTAAACTTTAATTATATAATAATAAAATCACTTTTAATGTAAATTTGTCAGTGCTGTCACATCTGTACTGTGTGAAACTTTAAATCCTGCAAAAGGATAGAATCACAAATCATTACTTTAACAATTGAGAACATTCATTTTCTGAATGAATAATAAAGTTGTTTACAATGGGATATAATTTAGCTCTTCTGACAGCTGTAAATCACTCATGATGATGGCGGCAATGGCGGAGGCTGAGATCTCACTCTACAAACCAATACAGATGAGAGTCCATCTGGGGTAAACAGCAGTTTTTACTGTAATGTGGTTTAAAAGTAA
>NW_020526394.1:0-17533 GCF_003368295.1 Carassius auratus | reverse complement strand
TTAGTTTCCCATGTTTCCTTTCATCCTTACAGTGTTTTTATTCAGTTTAACTCAGTTTGTATGCTTTATGGGTATAAATTGCACAAATTGTGTAATGTACCTGTCATGATTATGAGCTTATTTGTCTTATTCAAAACTCTCTCACGTTAGCGGAAGTTTCGTGAATCTTTCTGAATGACTCAATAAGAACTGATTTATAACTCATTTGTTTGCGAACCACCTTGTGCAGCTTTTTTTTTTTTTTGACTCCTTCAGAGAGTCTGAGGAGTTGACTATCAATAATTCATGTTGTTTTTATCTCACTTTTATAAACATGTTTGATATAAACCAGAATCCTCAGGATCCCTACATACTGTATCGCTGCTTCCCATCCACATTGCCTCATTATCCACTGAAGGTCTGAATAAACCATATATGGTATATTAAAATGTGTTTTGAAATGCTGCTGCAGCATTCCAGTTCAGAAGATATATAAATCTATGGCAGATAGACACGTTAAATTAATTACATGCAAACTCCTACAATTGAACACTGAAGATGAGTTGTAAAACAAAACAGGACACTTAAAGAAGCTTAACCTTGAGTGAGTGGGTGAGAAATGGTGGAAGGACAGTGCCTGGAGCAAAGAAACTAGTGAGACATGCAGCCTCAGTCTGGTCATGAGATTTCATCACTCTAAAAATACATCCTCTCAAGAGCCCAAAGAGCTTTTCTGTGCTATCAGTGTGGGTGTGTGTGTGTGTGTGTGTGTGTGTTGAATAATAAAGTGTGAGAGATGACAAAGCGTGCACAGTACACATATTGTCCTCAAGACAAACTTGGTACCATCCACATCATTTGGACTCCGCCCTTTTGTGGAAAGAATGAATTATGCTGGGCTCTTCTGTAGTTCACTTTGCTGTCCATTAAAGGGACGTTTCACACAAAACATTAACTCATTGCTGTCCCAAATGTATGACTTTCTACAAATGAACACAAACAACGATTTTTAGAAAAAGAATTAATCTCTTTAACTCCATATAATGTAAATTAATTGTAACCCAAAAGCTAATGCTTCAAAAACCACACAAAGTGAACATGACAGTAACATATATGATCCCAGTGCATGAATCAATGAACTTGCAGAGCTGCAAAAATAGGCCTATTACTTATACAACAGTTCATTAAACATTAAGGTAATTATAATAATTGAATATATTTTTTACTCTGTTTTACCAGCAAAAATATAGTTCCAAACAAATCAGAACAGCAGTGTCTTCAGTGGCACATTCATAAACACAGTGGCCACTCGCTTTGTTCATGAATGAAGCTGGTTAAAATTAGAGAATTTACATTTTTAGTTGGAGTATCCCTTTCATTCTCCAGTTTAAACATCTGTAAAAAAAAAGAAATCTCATGTTTATGTTCTGAAGAATCCAATTTTGTGAAATACTGTCAGTTTTAGGTCTCAAAACTTTAAAAAGGCAATTTTAAGTGCTTCAAAAACGACTCTACACTTCTGTTGCAACGTGACATCAAATGGATGAATATATTTGGCACATTATGGTTGCTTTACTAGCAAAACATTATTTACAAAGAAGTCAAATGAACGTAGAGATCAATAACTAAAATGAAGAAAATAACAACTGGAAAATTGTACAGGTCCATTCATTTACTGAATACTGTTATCCTGTGTTCCCTTCTGTTTCTTTTGATGTCACATGATATTTAAATTTAATAAAGTCTCTTAAATCACATCACAATCATTCTGTATCCAACAAGGGAAGGGTAAGATGTGAGGCAAGTTAATTCGAGTGTGTTTCTAGTGAATTCTAGTGTCTAAAAGCCACATAACTTCAAATTAACACTGATGATGAATAAAATCGAGTGATCCTTTGTTCTGATGCCAACTTCAACTTTATTTATTTATATAGCACATTAATAGTGAATAAATTACCCAAAGTGCTTCACAATAAAACTGTAAACACAAAAATATATAATTCAGTTCACACGCACCTAGGGAAATTCTCCAGGTCTATCAAACGGCATAGTTGTCGCTGACTAATCCCTGCATAAATCAAATTATAATAGTCTAATCTTGAAGTAATAAATGCATGAACAATGATCTCCATGTCTTTAAACATAAGAAAGGGCTTAAACCGATCAGTTTCAGTTGATATAAACTGCTTTTCACAGCAGATTTTATCTGTTTTTCAAAACTAAGGGATGAACTGATTGTAAAACCCAGAATCCTCATTGCACAGTTAAACCTAAGGGAGCGATACTGCAGGCTATTATATTTTTCACTTTTGGTGAGCCAAATATTACTGTCTCTGACTTCCGTTCATTAAGCTGAAGAAAAATTATTTGAAAAACAAATTTTGATCTCATTTAAACAACCCAACAATGTCTTCAGCGACTGCTCATTCCCAGCTTTTACTGGTACAACTATGTTCATACACGATATATTGAAGTGGTGACAGATGGATCCCAGGTGGTACATGTACAATGAAAACAAAATAGGTCCCAAAATAGGTCCTTGAGGAAGACCATATTTTAATGACACCACAGAGGATGAGATATTAGCTAAATTAACAGAGAATGGTCTATCCTGAAGATATGAATTTAACCATTTTAAAGCTGTCCCACGAATACCAACCTCATACTCCAGACATTCTGTAAGAATCGAGTGATCAATGTCTTGGCACTGAGATCCAACATAATTAAGACAACCACTATCCCAGAATCAGCTGCCATCAGCAAATCATTTACAACTTTTACCAAAACAGTCTCTGTACTGATTAGCTCTAAAACCAGATTGAAATTGATCGAAGACATCATTCTCTAATAAATACGGGTTTATTTCGGAGAGAACTATCTTCTCTAAAACTTTAGATAAAAACGGTAACTAAGAGATAGGACGGAAGTTATTCAGATCAGTAGAATCTAGGCCTGGTTTCTTAATTAGGAGTGAAATCACTGACCCTCACCCACTGATGCAATTAATCTATTATGAGTATATGAAATCATGAAATAATAGTGTTTTTCCTAGTTAATGCATGTTAATACCTATTTTATGCAGCATAATATTAAACAAATAACGAAGATTGGAGACATATGTCTCTATGGAAACTTACATTTTGCCCTACATGCTTTTTGTCTGTGTTTTCCTGAGGTTATCAAACTGAAGTGCAGGTTAATGTTTGGCTTGTAATCTCTTTGATGTGTGAAAGCGCAATTTAAGTAAATGGGTCAATAGCCACAGCAATAATAAAAGTCATCTGTGAAAAAAGGGTAATGCACTGTGGTAACCAAACACTTGGAACTTCAGCCTACAGATAAATAACCTCTGTCTCACTGTCTTCCTAATATTAGGAATAATCAGGGAATGATGTTGGGAACTGCTTGAAAAATGTATCTTTAAAACAGACACACTGAACATTAAACTAATAAAAGTGTTAAAAGAAAGAAGCAAAGGTATTTGCCTTGTTTTCAACTTGACTGCACAGTCCTATAAATGTGTGGTTGTTGGGAAACAAATTATATTTAAATCAGGCTGAAACTGTATTTTAATTAAATATGAGTGAAATAGGGAATAATATACTGCCGTTCAAAAAAAGAGCTTTACATTAATATCATCTTTTTTATCAAAGGACTTTATACTCAAGAATCCAGAATCCTTAATCACAATTGGCACAAAAACATTAAGTGCACAGTGTTTTCACTGATAATAATAAGATATGTTTCCTGAGCAGCAAATCAGCATTTTTAGAATGATTTCTTAAGGATCATGTGACACTGATGACTGTGGAGTAATGATGCTGAAAATTCAGCTTTGCATCACAGAAATAAATAGCATTTTAAAACATTGTATTTTTAATAAAGAAATGCAGCCTTGGTCATCATAAGAGATATCTTTAAAAACAAAAAAATAAATATTTTTTGAATAGCAGTACTGGCAGAAACTTTTTGCATTTTGCAGTCGTATTGTGCAGTAACAGCATCTACCAGCAGGAGCTAATGGGGACATGCAAATAAGTAAAACCGTGTCACCCTGGATGAGATAAAATTAGACAAAGCTTAAGGAAAAAACACTGTGCTGTTTTATCATTGTTTGCACATCCCATGTGAACAGGAACTGTAATAGCTCTTATCTACTCAGTTAGAGATACCGATAACGGACAATTAGATAAATGTAGCAACACTTTATGAACAAGGCATGAAATTACCCACCCCAAGGGACAAATTAGTAAAACCTGGCAGCCAGTTTCCACCATAATACTTCAAAGTATAGGCTATAGGCTTTTGTTGGGCATGACATAATCAGGAATGCTTTAATGAAATGTTTTACTTTTTTTACAAAATCAAACTTACACGATTAGCGTCCAGAAACTTGCTTAGCACTGGAAACCATGTGTTGTTCAGGCAATAACAAAACCTGCACTACTCTACGGGGCAATAGAGTTCCCTGTAAATGTTTTTACCATTGAACCAGATGTGATATTATTAAGCTATAAACATATCTACTTGAGCTAACATCCTCTGCAAGATTGTCTTTAGGTTTCTTTTTCATGACATTATAGTTGACCTGAAGAGAAAAACCAACACACTCTTATGGCAGTTTTATTTTACATTTAGGTGAATTGGTGGCTAATTCCAAGAATTAGTTTGGCCTCATTCATAGATTTTCATACAGAATCACATCAAACCAAATTCATCAAAATCCCAATCCCTTTTTCTCGTAAAATCAGGATGGAAAAACAGACTGCAAAAGAAGACAGTTTATGCTAATGTCCACTATATCACAGTGAGATAGCAACATGTTCTTGCACTGTTTGAATCACAGTTTGATACATTTCTGAACACAAGAGCAACCAAAACTGAGTTTGTGTAGCTAAAAGCATCTGCAATCAGAAACTTGTATAGAGTAGGCCTTTGTTTTGTGCTTAAATCTCCAAGTGTGCCACTCCATCAAAACAGAAGATGTTTTACTCTGCACTACCCAAACACATCTTTACGATCTTCAAGCGATATTAAGCATGTTCAAATGAGGTGTTTCTTAAAAGACTATGCAATTACTGGAAAAGGTGTATTGGAATGTAAGTGACGTGACATACAATGGATCTATTTTATTAGGATGTAAGGAGTTAGTTACATAGATTTCCTCTTTCACTGTGCCTCTTTTTCTCACATTTCTCGCATTGTTGTAGCGTCCTCCATCAGCTGGAGACAGCCCCGTTATCCCACACTTAGTATTGTATTCTGAATGACCCTTTAGCAGGTTGGCGAGCTGTGGGGACCAGATCCGCAGATGGGTAATCACAAGATCAGATCTTTAATGTAAAACTGCTGCTTGTTAAATCTTTACTCACTGGTTTATGTTCTGTTTCAGACACAGCCTATATTCATAATATAATATTGCCTCTCATGCTGTACCACTTAATTTAAAGAAAGAAACTATTGGGCATGTGAATGCCACAGTGCATTACTGTTCCACTAATTGTAAGAAGAAAGTAATAGGCCACGCCCACAAGAGATAATATTTTAAATATAGTGTTACATAAAAATACGGAAATGCCATATTACTAAAATTGTCTATATCCGTCTCCTAATATTTAAACATTTTAATAATAGACCTCAGTTACTAATAATCTGAGCGGAAAATGTCTTGTGAGAGTATTATGAGTCTGAATTATTCTAAAAGAGAGCTTGCTCAGCAGAAGTAATTTGCATAAACAAATATCCATATTAGGGCTTTCTGTACAATCTTACATCTCTCTTTCTTTGACTCTTCAGTGCCAATTCTCAAAACCAGTTAAAACACACCACACACACATTTTATATAGGCCAGACTACAGCCGAACAGACCCGAACAAGTCCTAGA
Source organism: Carassius auratus (assembly GCF_003368295.1). Taxonomy (NCBI): domain Eukaryota; kingdom Metazoa; phylum Chordata; class Actinopteri; order Cypriniformes; family Cyprinidae; genus Carassius; species Carassius auratus. The sequence continues at coordinate 11,670 of NW_020526394.1, read as the reverse complement.
TTATATATTTTTCACACCATTCAACTTTCAAAATTGTTTTATTAAGTTCTTGTCGAAAGTTTTTTTTTTTCAGTAATCCTGTTGAACACACTGTATACTTCTACACAGCCTCATTTTCTTTCCTGTCAAAATATGGTGCTCCTCTAACTAAAGTTTGTAGGTGGCATTTTGCTATGTATTTTTTTTTTTTTTTTTGGCTTAACTGATACTCAAACTTTATATCTTTATATTTATAGTCACTTAGCTATTCCGTTTCTAATAAAATATATATTTTTTAGAAACTTGTTTCATAGGCCATCGGACATGTTATTTTTCCATGGTAAGTGGTTCCCGTTTTGTTTTAAATGTTATCGTAAATTTAGATTAAAATCCAGTGCAAGTTTATTGATGAATGACACCAGGAAAGTGAATCACCCTCCTCAGCGCCTGAAGGAGTCAGCTGAATTTCAAAGGTCATCCCAGGACACTGGGAAATGCCTCATTCCTTTCTGCTGACCACAGAATATCCTAATGGGGCTGGCAGAGTAATGTCAGTCAATCACTGATCATGTCCTGAAGGCCATATTGCTGTTGTGGGGAAGAAGGAAAGTTCTGAGTCTTTTGTTTGGAGAGAAGCAGGAATAAACAGCTGTCTGTTAAGTGTTAAGCTTACTGCACATATTGTGTAGGCGAATGTACGGCACAGTCATAGTGACTTCTGCTGTCCTCTAAACATATGACTGTCTAGAGTATTTCTGAAAAAAGGGAAATATGTGCAGCTTTTATCACCATAGCGATGACAGGCTGAGTAAACAGTGGGTCTGCTGACAGGCTACCGCAGCTAATGATGGCAATGAGGTCATTTGTTCCGAAGTAATGAGAGGAACTCAAATCTGGTCTGTATGTGTAGCCTCCCCCATAGATGGAGTGAAAATTACCTGTGAGTGTGTAATCTAATGCTATATCCTGCTGTGCTATATACCTTATTTTTTAAAATAAGAGCCTCTGCGGTCATTTGTAAATTGAACGTATGGGGTTTCCGGTGTCATGCGCTTCCAGTTATTTTAGCTGTACATAACATCTCATTTCGTTTACTGCACTTTGTCATTCTTCTAGTTATTTAATTATAGTGGCTAATCAGAATTTCCACAGAAAACAAAAAATCTTAGTTCCACGTTGCAAAATAAAGTAGATAGAGTAGATTCTGTTAAGAAATATAGATCCTGCAGTCTATTTACAGACCAGTAAATAGCTCTAAAGATTTTAGTGCTCAAAGGAAACACAAGAAATATAGGCCGGGTCATGTTAGACTGGGTGTAGAATGTTCTGGATTGAATATAAAGAAACAATAATGCTAAAATTGTGAACCTGATCATGTGACTTTTAGATAATTTGCTCATCATTGCAAGAACAATGTTACTTTGTTGCGTATTATTGAACAATCTGACTTGTATGTAAAAGGCTATTTTAAAGCTTCAAAAACATATTCAACTTTGAAGCATCAGGTTGATTCCTCATGACCTTTCTAATGAAAATTGTTTTACTCTCATCAATCCTTTGTAAAAACATGAATGCGATCTTTTGCTGTGGTCGAACAGACAGAAGCATGAATGTCACTACAAAGACTAATAGTTATTTTTATGAAATTGCATGTCTACTTTGTGATCCAATAAACAAGTTAATGCCGCAATAAATTTTATTGGAGTTTTGGGACCCCAAACATTGGTTCTCAAATGTGCCTCTGTGTATTAACCCATACTTAACATAGGTAAATTCAAATCGTCTTATTAATGTGTAACATTTAATTGCTTCCTGTAAAAACGATGGTCGACCCAGAGCCCACAGAACATCTGCTCCTCCGTGGGCGCATAATTCTAACAGTTCTGAGTCTGACAGCCTCTTTGAGATGAGAACTATGCACGGTGCACACACTCTCATCTTTGATTATGCATGAGCTGCCCCCTCCGTTTGCTCCGGCTGCCACTACGTGGTGCGGTTGCCTTGGTAACCTCCAGGACGCAGACCTGAGGTGGGCAACAATAGGATTTTCCATGTGTGTAGTGTGTGTGAGAGCGAGTGAATATTTCACTGCCTTCATCTCAGCATATAACTGTATTTGATGCCGGAAAGAATCTGTACAGCTGAATCAAGAATTTAATTATAGATTCAATATTTTTGTTATGTGGAGGGGTTGGGATGAACTCAGATGCAGACAGGATGTACCAAACACAGGATTTATTAAATACAAAAGGGGAAAACAAAACCCACGAGGGGGAAAACAAAGACTAGGGTAGACACTAAATAACTTTACAAGACACGATTAACAAGATAAACAAAGACTCTGAACACTAACTACAAATAAACACTCACGGTTACACAAAGACTTCTTAAAGGGGGTTACAAGGATAAACTCCCTCACAAGGCTGACATGTAGAAACACATATGTGGAACAATGAACCGACAAAAGACAGAGCACACTAGGGGATCTAAATAGGGGAACTAATTAAGACACAACAGGTGGTACAGATAGGGCAATCACGACAAGACTAGGATAACAAGGGGGGCGGGGCAAGGGAACGAGACAACGCAAGCACATGGCCCAAAGACAAGGCCATGTGCTTGTACACAAAACACGGGTCTGTCGTGATCCTGCCTCAAGACTAGAGAAAAGTCAGGACATGAAGGCAGAATCATGACAATTTTAGTTTAATTTAATAATGCATATACATTATTAGTTAATTAGTTAAACAGCAATGTGTAAATAGAATGCTTTAGTATGCCAATACAATATTCAGAGAATTTGACTGACCATGGTTGTTTGTCTTTAGATGTGTGGTTCAACATATTGGATTATTCTCCTCTTTGGCTTTCCCTTCACTAAAGTGATTGCATCACACCAGCCTTCATCCTAACTAAACAAAATAATGGTTCCTATCAAGAAAGGCTGATTTTGTGGCTAAAAAGAACAATCATGTCAGTTCAAGGTGGTTTATGCTGGTTTGGTGCTGATCTAGTTCGTGGACCATGTTGTTCACCAGTAAAAACCATACAGTCTACGGTAAAAACATATTTATGATGAAGCTGGTTGACCACTTAAGGGAGGTTAACAGTGATGTATAAAATTGTGATTATTTTCACTACATTTCTTATCTGAAATCTTTTTACTTTTTTTCTGTAGTTGTGAATTGCTATTTTCTTGAAGTGTTTTGCATGATCATTCTGGCAGCATTTCAGCAGTAAATAGTTGTGTACAGCATTTTCTCTCTGCTTTTTAGAATCAGAAGAATGAATGACCCTTTTGAGTCGGTTGTTTTTATTTGAACTGATCAAACATGTTTGAGATCGGAACAGTTCCATGTCATATATGATAGTAGATAACGCTTAATGGTTAGGTTTTTATTAATTTTCCAGTGAATTTTCCACTGAACTGATTGACCGGTTACATCAAACTAGGCCTACCTCAAGCATGGTGTGCGTATATACTTATGCACTGAGTGTTACATCAAGGCTAAGTATTACATATGGTAGTTAATATTGTTTCATAGGGTTTAATTGCAAAAAACAACGACAACAAAAAAAGTCTCTCCTTCTACTGTCTGCTGCAGCTCACAGCAAGCAATGGCTGGTTTTGGCCAACCTCAGCTGCCATGAACAGCAGGAAGCACAGTCGTGATGGGAAAGTCAGTGAGAGCATGTAATATTTATACCAGAGAAGAACCAAGTGAGCAAGACTTTTCAGAAATAATTTCTGTTCGCCCACAGCTTCCCACAGTCTCTATCCACACCATGCGACGTCTGTGGAAAGGAAAGTAGGGATGTAAAACATGCCATACTGGAGGAAGAGGAGTCCGCTGTGTTTCAGTGTGAAGAATAATCCCCACACCTGCAGTTTACTGACTGTTCCTGATTTCCATTGGCAACAATGCTGTGTTTTGCATAGAGAACATGAGAGAAAGCAAGGAAGGCAGCAAACCATGAAATTGGCCTAGTGGTGAAAGAAGCAGCTTTCTTCAAAGACGATGAGAGGAGGATGGGATGGAGAGGAAAAAAACCCTCACATATATGCACACAAACACACACTGACACAAAATGTAATATTGCACAAAAAAATCTACCTTGAATTTGTCTAGCACAAAATGTAAAAAAAAATGCTCTTCATTTTAAACTTAAAATGCATCTTCTGGACAGATTCATGAAGAAGTTATAAAAATGTTGTACTTATAGATGGCAGAAGGAATGTCATAACATTTTTTGATTTGAATACTGCTGTAAATTTACTTTGTATGCTAAGAGGCCCTTGATGTGAGGCATCTCCTTTTACTTTTGACAATGTCATAACAGTAAAACAGGTGACGATAGTTTAATATCTGTCGTTTTGGAATGAGGAAAGCAATGGAATGAAAGGGAATTCTGTTCAGGAAGAAATTTTTGGGGGAGCATATAGTTCAGTTAGGGAGTAGCACAATGTTGTTTAAATATCTTGGACTTGTACGCCATCTAGTGTCTATTGTCCATCAGAATCAGAAAGAGCTTTATTGGCACAAGGAATTCGTCTTGGTGTCAGGAGCTTCCAGTACAGAAATTACAGGAATAGTGCAAACATATATAATTAAAGTGAATAAACTGAAATAACAAACTAATAATAAAGATAATAGACAATTAATTAAAATATATTATGGTAATAAAATATAGAGAAAAAGAAAATATCAATAGACAGAATTGTGAATGTACATTTGTGCCATTTACAGATGAGAAGTTTTGATAAGTTATTCACAGATGTACAGTCCTGAGATGTGTTATGTATTGTTCAGGTGGAATATGGCCCGGGGGGAAAGGTTGTTCTTGTGTCTGGAGGGACATGACAGATAAAGTGGCAGTGTTTTATTGGCTTAGCAAAGAATGTTATTAATAAGAAATATATAACATATAAAATAAAAATATATAAAATAATGAGATAATTTAATTATTTATTAAATGTATTAAGTCATATATTTATTTTATATACAATACAAACAATATATAAATAATAATAAACTATACAAATGAAAAAAGTTTAACAGAATAAGGGATATTAACAGTAGTAAAATGACCTAAAGGTTTAAAACTAATTTTATATTCGAGACATACAATGTTGGCTGCTCTGAAAACAAACAGAACTCTATGTGCGCATGATTTTATATGGAAGTTTTCAGCAGCTCGTGTTAATCTTGTGGCCGAACAACTTAATGTGAGTTTCTGCATTAGTTCGTTTTGTTTGGCGATCTGCTGTGACTGGGGAGTGTCAGATGAGGGTCACTTCTTCTGCAAGAGCTGAGACAATGTGATCGAGGTTGTACAAATTCTCATTGTTAGTGCAGTAATTTTCATTGTAAATACAGCCTCTGGTCCTTATACATTAATGCAAGTGACTAGAAAATTAATGGAAGAAAATTTAAATTAATTTGTTGTAAGGGGATGCCATTAATTGCACTTAATGCAATTAATGCAATTAATTATGCATTATACATTTAACAAATCGTGTAATATATTTTCACATCTTCCTCTGGAAAACGAGGGAGGTGGTGGATGTGAACACCCTTCATAGTGAACACAGCAGGATTTCAGAAATAACAAAAAGACCCAAAAAGAAGAGACCGGGTCAGTCTTAGTGTTTGCCTGAAGTTTGAGGATGTCAGTTTAGTGTCACGGTGTTATTGATGACACAAAAAGTATCTCTCTAAAATAATTATCACATTTTGTTTTGACAGACAGAAGTTTTGTGCAATTTCTGAAAGAGATACCTGCAAGCTTTCACCTGAAATCCAGTGTACACTCCAAGGTTTTAAGTTTCATTTTGAATTTAAAGGGGTGGATTAATGTAGTGTATAAATAATCACCATCGTTCTGGTCTGTCTGTTTGAGGTATTTTAGTATTGTTTTTCATTTATTAATAATGTAAAATTTACAAGTGACATAAGGCGGGATGTTTATTACCTTAAATCAGGGGTCTCCAGCCCTGCTCCTGGAGAGCTACCGTCCTGCAGATTTCAGCTCCAACCCTAATCAAGGGGTTCAGGGCTACTTGATGATTACAGACAGGTGTGTTGGAGCAGGGTTGGAACTGAAGTCTGCAGGATTGTAACTCTCCAGGAGCAGGGTTGCAACATGTATTTATATGCTTTTCAGTTTTCAGGTTAAAAATTGGTTTGATGTTGTACAGCCCGTCTTGCAAGCCAGAAAGAGGGAGGAACGAGAAGAAGCCCAGTAAGACTAAACTGTTGTAATAGTTTCCATGGTTTTTATTGAAAACTCTTTTACTACAACCGTTTTCGTTCTGCACTTTCAGACAGCAATGGGGAACCACTAAGCCTTTCATTACATCTTCAAAGTGCAAGTGCTTGATCTTTGATGTCTGGCCACATCTCAGTACTGTATCTCTGTATGTCATCCACGGTATACCTTCACTTCCCCAGGCATTGCTAAACATCTGGCGCACAAATTTCAGAAATTTACTGACTGCACCGGAAAAATCGTCTTATTTAACAAACCCTCATGCCAGCTTTCGCTTCAGCTGGGAAAAAAGAGAAGGGTTCAGATGGACCCAGTATGAATCATTATATTTAGATAAAAAAAATACTTACATTGATTGTAGCTACACAGATGAACCAACAGGGGGCGTAATGCATTGATTGATTGCTTCTTTTGTCCTGCAGCTCACAAATATTTTGTCAGTTATTTGTGTGAGCAAAACTGACAGTTTAAGAAAATGTAAAGTTATTCTACTGGGTCTTTCTACAGCCTGGGGGTTTTGTGTCTAGTAGTCTTCTTTGTTTGTTGCAGCATTTTGTCCCAGATGAAGGGTCATACTTTAGCCTGTAAATCCAGGGACTGAGTCAGAGGGGAAACCAGGACAGAGAGTCTGTGTGGTGTCAAGACTGTTTCTCTGGCACTTTTCTCCAGTCAAACCAGCTGACTGTGTGTGTGCATGTGAACTCCATCCACATGCTTCCTGCAAAAAAACAAAAAAACAATAAAAAAAAACCTGACATGTACAAACATGTACAGACATGCATAGAAACTTTGTTTCCAGCGAAACAACTTACCCGGCATACTTTTCACAGTTGTTTCCCTTCTCACGTGTAGAGGGTCCGTCTGCAGAGTTTTCCTGGCATGATTTCTGTTTGGGCTCTCCCAAACAGACAGCAATATTTTTGAGCTGCACACATTACATGGTGCCAAATGGAAAACACTCGGCCTGGAGATTGCACTGCACGAGCAGATTTTAACCTTGACTAACTGACCCTGGTTTGTGTACACACAGATAAACACGGAAGAAAACAGCACCAGCAACATGGCTTTAAAAAAAGTTTGGATACAAGAAATTGAGTGAATTTTTTCAGAACAGATCATCATGCAAACAGCCTGCAGCACTAATTTCTTCCCAAGGGTTTCAAATAAACAGCTTCTGTTTAACTTGTTGTTTTGCTTCATTCCCGTTCAACTCCTCACATTTGTTTTCATGACAAAATTTGGTTTGGGGATCGGACCCTGTGTAGTGTGTGACCCTCTGTTGTGGATCATGTAGTGTCACTGATGTGAACACCACAACTACAAGACAGCACAGCAATCTGCCGACATTTAAAGTTGTGTAGTTTGAACTAGGCCTTGTCAGTATTTGTTGACATTTGATGCTGAAGTTTAGCTTGACAGATTTGTCAGTGTCTAGCAATATTAAGTCCTCCGGTTTACATTTTCTCACTGTTAGTTAAACCAAGAGGACACACGATCTCCAGTTGTTTAGTTAGTAGTTGCTAGTAAACTGGTCGGTTAGTGAATGTGCATGTATGTTTTTTGCACTGTTGCATATTCCTTACAGGGTGGTGTGAATATTGTGAAACTTTTTCCATCCTTCTGTGTCAGTCGTGGGTGTGGAGGCGAACAGTTTGCTCTTACAGTTTCAACTCATGTGACCGTGCCTCTGAATTCATATAACTTATAGTCAAAATGCTGAGTAGTGTGTCTCATTCCAGGACAGAAGTTGTGAGAACACAGCAGCAACGTAAGATGCTCTTACTTCAGTTTATAATGTTCATTTATAAATGATCATTTATTTTCTAGAGAGCAGGATGCAGAAGATTTGGGCTAAGCAACCCGGAAAGCATGTTGCATCTCAGAGGTTAAAAGCACGCCCGCCCTTTTTGGATGACCTACTTTTTAAGAACCCCACCTATCTGAGCTCGAGTCATTCAGTTCAGACACTCTGCAGTAGCACATGGATCGAGCCCCAAACTTTCAACTGTTTTCAACTGCTTTTCCACCGTAGCCAAAGCAGACAGCACATCTGCCACCCAACCCTCCTCATATAGCCTGTGTGTTTGCATGCCCTGTTTGGCCTCTCTCTTTCACACACAGACACACAAACTCTGTTTCTTCTGGACCGCCGCCTAACCCTCATGGCCTCACTACCCTCCCAAGATTCCACCATCTCTGGGTTCAAACAGCTCATAACATCCATCCAACAGTGATGAAGAATCTAGAGTCTAGAAGTTTATTATTATTATTTTATTTTTATTTAAACTAATCTGTTAGACTGCAAAAGTTGGTTGTTTGGGATCTGAAAATATTTGCATGTTCTCAGCTTCATTTTAAATGAGTGTGCAAAGCAATCAAAGGTTGTATGTCTTTTATAGATGTCCAAAATTGTATATAGAATTGTATTCCTCGTTGTCTTTTGACACTCTCTTGTGAAGAAACTGCCAAAAGACTTCACCTTCACCACCCTTACAACCAGCCAAAATCTTTATTCCTATGCAATTCAATGCACAAGGAAGTAAGCAGAATCATGCAGTGCAGAGGATTTTTTTTTCTTTTTCTGTTTTTCTGTCACATAATGAAATGGAAAACACATGACTAATTCAAGTACATTTTCCATTTAGTCACTTGTATTTTATGCAGACCATTTAGTTTTAGTTCTGAAAATGTTAATGTAACTTGAAAAACAAACTAGGGGTAGAACAGGGGTGTAAAAGGCAACATCTGGTTTTGCTTTGTAACTGTTACATTTTGAAGAATAATGTTCTTACTTTACTCTCACGTACTTTTGAACAATGGTGTATGTGGATATATATTTTTATTAGAATGATGACTGCTTCCTGTAAAAACATTTGAGTGTTTAAAAGAACCAATTTTATATTGATTCCTTTGTTGATTTTTTTAAGGCAACTGTTAACATTGTTACATTAAATAAATATATTTATATTATAAAAAAAAGGTAAGACATAAAAAGTATTCGGAATATAAGGAGCTAACCCCCACTATGACAGCTGAAACTGTCCAATGCTTGAGTGGAATCCACAGAAGTTTGGGGTCAGGGTAAGAATGTTGCCTTCTACACCCCTATAAAGAAATGTGTTTCTCTAACAAAAATTCTCTTTAGTTATCTGAGTTTTGTGATGTGTGAGTTTTCCACTTATAAAAGTAAATCTGTGCCATTGGATTACCAAATATGATCAAATCTGTGGGAGAAACGTTCAGTCTTTGTCAAAGTTGCTGAACCTCCTGTATATTTATATAGAATTAAATATTGCTGTTTAATAGCACATTATAATATTTGTTCACGTGTCAATTATGTGTTTAGGACTCATTTTATATTATTGGCTCATCTTTGTAAAAAAACTATCAAAGTGTTGCCCATTTATATTTTATACATTTTAGAATGTCAACAATACATTTATTTCTTTAATTTCCATTCTGAAAATATTAATGATTCTTGAGATTTTTCCAAGGACACCAAATGCTTCCCTCAGCTGTACGACACATCACAGATAGAGAAATACAATCTCCTCTGTCTTTTTCACTTGATATCTGAATCTGTGAAGAGGAGGGAGAAACTGATGAAGCCTTTTGTCTGCTCAGCTCTGCTCACACAGACCTGCAAAATCACAGCAATGCTGCCTGCATGGACACACATTTAGGATGTATATGATTTGCACACACTTACACTTGTTCATACTAATATTTTTGGTGTAGGAACAGCTAATTATCACGACAAAAAAACACAAAGAGAAATACATAAAGGTTATTGTAGCTACAACAAAGAGATGCAGCAGTCGTAGGCTCCGCCCTGGATCCTTTCACAGAAATCAGAGGTTCCTGAGTTCAGTTTAGTTCACTAAAACCAGGTAGCTATGTGTAAGCACGTGATGCGGAAATGTAATGATTTCAGGGGAAAAAAACATGCATCTTCTAAAAAAGTAACGGTTTTTTATAATTTTTCTTAAAGTGTTTATTTTTGTTAAAAAGGCTAGATATTTGTATATGAAAATATGTATATATATTATTTCGATATTATTATTCCTATTGGTACTATTATTGTTGTTTCATTTTTAGTACGGCTATTATTTATTATTTCCATTGTAGGCTGTTTCTTTCATAAGCAGCATCTCACCGTGTCCCCGTTTCCCCTTTGTGAGGATTAATGACAACACTTTGAAGCAATAGAGTATATCCATAAAAAAATATTTCATATTTTATGTAAAATATATACTATACGGTTTCGCTTCTTTGTTTAAAATTGTTGGCTCGCGATACTTCATTGTGGACTCGTCTGTTCATTCAGTGGCTCGTCTGCGCATGCCAAACTCCACTGGCGCAGCTATCCAGACGCGTGCGAGTATCTCACGATTCCGCTCGTTCCCCGCGCCGACCTTTCCCCCAGTTCTCGAGCACCGAGTTCACCGGGTTTACTCTGACACCGCTGACTCCTCTGGAACGCCCCCCAACAGCCACGCACCCCGTTTCAGCCAATCAACGTGCGATCACGTACTGATCACGCGCTGCCTGTTTTTCCATTGGTCCATTCCTGCTACACCTTTGTTTTTGATTGGTAACATGTTACCACCCGCCAGAGTGCTCTGAATTTTGTTTCTGTTTTTTTTTTCTTTCTGTTGTTTTTTTTTTTGAGCTTCTGATTCATTCAGCTGAGGTTGAACCTTGCTGTAAAAAGTGGTTAGACTTATGTGCAGAGTCTTCGTATCACAGCTGTCTTCCCGTTGGTTTTCATAGAAGTACACACATGCTGAATTTTGCTTCTGACTCCGGCCGGGTGAGTTGATTATATTGCTGATGTGGTTTTATTGCTACTTTTAAGTTTTTGCGCATTGACCGACTAATGACATCCGCTTTTGCTTTAAGTTGCGACCCATGTAAAATAATTTAACGCTCATTGACGGAGAACAATTGACTTAGAATAGAGCAAAGCTTATAATTTCTGTTTACACACAACATATCTGATCTTCTTGACACTTGCAACGAGCAACATTCTTTGTGTTCCATTGCTTTAATTAAATTAAGGCATGGCGAACAGTTTGCCGCAATCATTGTTGTGCATTTCCCTCCTGCATTAAGCTGCAGTGCTACTTTACGTTCAAACTGTTTTTATTCTCTAGCGACCTTATTTGAACCCTGAACATAGTCGAGTTTGATCATTTTTCTCCTATTTCATTTTTGTATTCAATTGTCAGTTATTTTAGAATGCATTGTTTGTTTGTGTTATTATAACAACGTTATGCATTGTTTCTATCACGCTTTGTGTATCACAAGGGCTCCTTTATGCCGACAAGAGTAAGAGTAACCTTAATGCAATATGTCTTGATATGGTTTACCACACTTAGATGATACTTTTTCGTATAGCATACTCACATGGCGCTTTGG
>NW_020526393.1:112500-171264 GCF_003368295.1 Carassius auratus | reverse complement strand
GGGCACTCATCTGGAGAGAAAAGATGTTCACGTCAGGCCTCCATACATTTATATTTAGTGTTTAAACGAGTGTTTTTAACAGCACTTTACCATTTTTAGGCAGGATGGCGATGTTCTCAGACAGAATGCCTTGCTCCAGAGAAAACTGAGTGAACTTGTCCAGGACGTCCTGGCTCAGGTCTGGGGCTCGGCCTGCGGTGACAGCACACACACACATGTCCAGAGAAAACAATTCAGAATCAATGCAAACATTAGTAAATATTCTCACTATCTGAGCTGATGCATTTTTTTTTTTTTTGCAGCACACATCACAGTCTAAGAAACGTGAGATTTAAGCTCATGAGAAATCTGTTTGACTTTCAGTGTGAAACGAATAAATGTGGTCAGGTACTTCACTTTACCCATCAAGAACTGACGGGACTGTCGAAAACTGGGTGTTTTAGGTTTAATAAGGGGACTGGAAGGAAACATTAAAACTTGAGCTGAAAACACAACATTTACAACACGGTTTTAAAGCCTTTATTAATCTTAGCAAAAGTTAATTTCAACATTTACTAACACATTCAAAAGTTGTATCTGTTAATATTATTTAACCGAACTACGATACAGCAAGAAAATATTAAATGACTGGCATAAATATGTTTAAAATATAAGCTTTATACTGTATATGTTTAAACAGTGCAGCTGAATTGCATATATTCATAAATATATTAAGTTTTAACCCTCACACACACATTTTTGTAAATGCATTTCACGGGCAAGAAATATAATAGCTTTTATATAAGATATAATAATATAAATTGATATATATACACATTTTACATTTCAAATATATATTTTGTTTAACATCATTGCTTACAACATATTTAAGGCGGATTTAGTTTTTTTCATCTATATGGCATCTAACCTGAATATAAGTCTGTAGTTGTCTTTAGTGAAAATGCTTCTATTCAAAACCTGTTCAAAATGAAAATGCTCCTTCTGAAAGTTCATACCGTAGAGTTTGTTGAGAAGCGTGGTGGAGTCTGCTTTGGTCTTGATGGTGTGGATCAGAGCATATTCATCATACTTCACATCAACAACACGCATGTCATTGTCAGTCTCCCAGTCTGAGGAAACACAGCATTTCTCCTTTTATTCCTGTATGAATCACTACTGTATTGATCAACGTTTCTTCCTTACCTTCACTGCGGAAGCTGAACCTCCCTGGGATATCCGTCTTTTGAGCCAGATGGTTCATCTTCCAGCACGAGCCATCAGGACTGGAAAGACAGAATAAAACATGAGAGGACTTTATTACTAGTTTCTTCTTTTGTTAGTGATCAGATTCTCTTACTTGAGACTGGAATATGCCATCTCCAGATCTCCTTCATCACTGGGTGTCATCATGGCGATGCCCATCTTCATGTTCGCTTTGCGGGTGACAAACCACTCGGCATTGGTGGCAAAACCAATCAGGTACCATTTCCCAGCCACCTGTTTATAAGACACGCATCAACATTTGGTAGCTGCCATGAAACTAAGCACCCCAAGCATACACTGTCAAAAAAAAAAAAAATATATATATATATATATATATATATATATATTTTTTTTTTTTTTTTGACTGTGTTTTGGGTATATATACAAAATTGTATATATACAAAAAATTAATTTAAAGTTTCATCATTTTTTTGTCCATTTCTAAATTACACATTTGATGTTTGATACAAGCTTTGCATTATAAAACTTTATTTTTTATATATTATATATTTTATTTTTTTCCTTCTTTGCATGAAATAACTGAGTAGCTGCTATAACATTAGACACCCAGAATTCAACACTTTCTGTAAAAATAAAGTTAAAAGTGGCATAGGTTTTAAATGATATAAAATTTTATAAATAATATAAAAAGGCGTACCATTTTTTATGTATTTCTGCATGAAATAATTGCTTGCTTGTATTTAGTGTAATTTTAACTAAAATTTTAACTACATTTGAACTACTGAAATAACTGTAAATATAGCTTAATCTTTTTTGCATTATAAATTTAATGTTTGATACAAGTTTTGTTCTAAATTTAAACTCATTAAAAAAAAAAAAAAAAATATATATATATATATATATATATATATATATATATATATATATATACACACACATACATATAATTTATTTCGTTTTTTTGTGGTTTGCATGAAATAACTAAGTAGCAGTCGCGACACTTAAACAACTCTAAAATACACTTTCTGTAGAACCTAAAATTTAGAAGTTAAAAACATTTATACACATTTTCACTACAGAACCATAATTTTTGATTATTTCTAAATTATTAATGCAATTTTTCATAACAGGTTATGTAATATAAACATGCAAAACGCAAAAAATAAAAAATAAAAGATATAATCAGTGTTATGCATTCTTACCCCCTTGACATCGAAGTCAGCTTGTGGCGTTACCTCTGAACTAACGGCGAGGGCACAGAGCAAAACTCCCAGCATTCCCAGCAGGGCGGTTGCCATGGCTACTGCAGAGCTCAGTCTGGGGTGTGTGGGAATTCGGGGCTCGAGCTGATTTCTGAACGCAGAGTCACGCTGCAGGAGCTTATATAGAGCCGAACCCCATTACATAAACACACGCCCCCTACACACACACACACACACACAAAGTGGATTAGAATAACTAAAACTAACACAAACCCTATGAGAAATATGTTTTACTTTCAGCTGCATTAATACATCATATTACTTTTTTTTTCAGATTTAGCTAACTTGTGCAAACAGTGTTTACTGACTTCATGTAAATACAGAAACACGCACACACACACACACACCTCCAAAACACTTGTATATCTGTGCTGCCGGATACTCAGCACACACATATAAATCTCAGAATCATCCATTCAGTTCTCACTTTTCATTGCATGCAATCACACACACACACACACACACACACACACACACACACACACACACACACACACACACACACACACAGGCATAATGTTGGGTTTAGGGCCCCTTTCATTTAATTACTTTGTTATACAACAGTTGGCACAGAGGTTTGTGAGGGGGTGCATTTCCTCCTTAACCAGAGGCTGCAAGCACACACACACACCACCCCTAAAAACTCCAACATGTCAAGACAGGATCAGCTTATTTGGGTCAAAGGGGTTACACACACACACACACACACACACACACACAAAGTGAGGTCCAAAAGTTATATTTTGAACCAAACACACACATTTCACACACAAACAAAGCCTCCAGCCTTGTTTGAGATGTAAGAAAGAGCATCATTGGATCTGTACAGAGAGTCACATGATCAACAACAATCATTTACTTCAGCTTGAGTTGATTCTAATTTAAACTCATTAAAAACGTACTTATCATTCAAAAACAATTCTGAAACTTTATTTCCAGGTTTCAATGTAAAAAAAATTAATAAATCAATATATATATAATTATTTTTTTTATAAATATATTTATAAAATTAAAATAAAATACAAACAATAATAAAAAAAATAAGTCTTTTGGACCCCACTGTATGTTGTATATAATATGCCAATTTTTGATGTTAAAACATCAGAAGCATCAGTAAAAAGTGATTTTTGACCATTTTTACTGATTTAAAGTGTGGGGTCAGTATGATTTTTTTGAAAGTCTCTTCTGCTCACCAAGGCTTCTTTATGATCTAGAATACAGTATAATTTCACATATTTCGTCTTTGTTGTCACTTTTGATCAGTGTAATGCATCTTTGCTGATTAAAAGTATTAATTGATAAAAAAAAAAAACATTATATCAATGCCAATCCCATACCCGTGAATTTTTTCGTGTCATAATATGTAGGCCTATTTGTGTGTGTGTGTGTGTGTGTGTGTGTGTGTACATGTCTTTAAATGTGTTCCATCTGTGGTTAAAGGTTGGAAAAGAGGCAAAAATAATTAGCAGGAAAAAACATCACAGCAAACACACAAACAGCGTGATAAAGCACAAAGAGCTGCTGTATCTGTCTCTCCGGCTCGTGTTCAGGGCCGTTCTGGAAGCTGGAACGACGAAATGAACATGTCAGCATTTCATATTGAAAACACAACGTTTACAGTGAAAACCCTGCAGTCACACACACACACACACACACACACTCTATATCAGCTGCAATCACATTCGGACTGTAAGACTCGTTGTTTTTGCTCTCCGGTTTTAGATTTGTGCAGTAATCAAAGTTAATAGTGCAATTATAGTGAGCTTTAAATGAATGGTATTTTCATCCGTACCCATGAAAAATCACAGCAGGAAATGTTTTTAGTTTGACCCCATATAAAGCTCCCCAAGGAATGTGCTCTTTACAGTTGTTTCCTGTTGTAGATGTGAGATACGCCTATACATTCAGCCTATAAGAGCCCCAAACGCCTGCAAACAGTCACGGCATTTTCTAAAAAACTGCTTTTTTTCAGAACAAAACAGTGTGTGTCTCTGTCTAACATATACTGACACATTTATGATTCAGGTAAAGCAGGTATTTATGGATGTTTTTGCAGGTGTGAACTCGCCGTCTGAGCTGATAACCTGATTCACAAATACCTCAGAGGTTTCAGCCAGAAACACAGAGCTCTATTTAATCTACACTCTCAGAAAAAAAAGGACAAAAGTTGTCACTGGGGCGGTAGCTGTTCAAAATGCATGACTTTTATACATAAAGAGTCCTGGTTGATACCTTAAAGTACAGTATTAGTGCCTAAAGTGTACATCTTAGTACTTAGTATCTGAAAAAAAAAGAGACAAAAGATTACTTTTTGAAAAGATACCGCCCCAGTGAAAGCTTTTGTACCTTTTTTCTGACAGTGTATGATCAGACTTATATTTTAATTAAATGCAAGACATTGATTCACTTATTTAACTACTAAAAATAGTAATAAAAAACTAAAATACGAAATAAAAAAATAATAAAATAAAAATTATTTTCTCTAACACTTTTCTCTATAGAGAATATTTTTAAAAAGGGAATTAGCGGCTTGCAAAAAATAAGATTGCAAGAAAAAAAGTCATGATATTTTGAGAAATTCTGAGAATAAAGTTGTAGCATTGTGAGATTAGAATCTTAAAATTTAAAGTCAAAATTACTTTATTCTCAAAATATTATGATTTTTTAATCTCACAACATTATTCTCAAATAACAAATTTAATCTCTTATTGCTGTAAGACTTTATTCTAATATTGATACTACTTTATTCTCATAATTTTTACTTTATTCTCAAAATATCATGTCTTTAATCTCAGTGCTATGACTGTTCTCAGATTATTACAAATTTGATCTCGTTCAAGACTTTATTCTCGTAATTTTGATTTATTATTAAAATATTAAGATAAAGGTCAATCACACAATGCTACAGCTTTGGTCATTTTTACTCTCTTCTCCAATTAATACAAGTTTAATTCTGTATTAAAATATTCTCGTATTGCTATGACTTTTTTTATTCCCATAATTTTGATGCTATTATCTAAATATTTTGACTTCAGTCTCAAAATGTTTCAATTTTCTTCTTGTAGTTTTGACTTTGTTCTCAAAATATTACAAGTTTAATATCATATATTAGACTGCAGAGGCTCTGTTGTTATGATCAACCAAACCTCATCTAGTTGTCCAGCCAATGCATTAAAAAAAATCTGATCATTTTTATTTCCTGATTCCTGTATAACACGTTATAATCATAAAAATAAAACATTAAGGTGATGATTACAACAGTTTTCTGACACATTTTCAAAGCAGCCTGAAGAACAAGAGCAACTCCTGATCTAATACTCATCTAACAGACTGAAGAGCGACACCTACTGGTCAAATATACTGGGCTTGTGACGTCATGACTATAATCAACATGGGATTAAATATAGTCAAAGTGACCGACAGATTCAGCTCAAAGACGAGTTATGAGCTCAGTTTTCATAAAGGGGTCATCCCTGCTCTTCTGGACTTATTGAACCATGTGTAACTTCTAAATTATTTGAATTATTGGTCTGAAATGGTGTAGAAGACTTTCACAGATGTGCTTTAGTCATTCATTTGTTTACACTGTACAAAATAAAGGATGGGGAAAAAACTAAAGTTATTCACTGGCTTACAAGGACATCAACGTGATGTTCATTTGGATAGTCTTTTAAGAATTGATTTTCATATAATCATAGCAATTCCTGTAACTGATCAAACAGGATGAATGTTTTCAGTGATACAGACCAGCTAGCAGCTCAAAACACCACAGAATCAGTGCCATTCGTTGATACTCTCTGCTGCTTGTGCTTGTGTTTTCCTTCCAAAACGACATCACTTCCTGAATGATGATGTCATCCGGTATTTTCTCCCACAAATTTAAACATCTATGATGTAAATATCATTATGCAATGATTTTTTAAGTATTCATAAGGTGAGACTTTTACAAAAGTCATAGTCATAGTCTATAGTAAAGCAAGCTCGCAGGGGACGTGTCACATGACAATCCCAAATATGTTGCTATAGTATTAATCAGATTATAGTATTAATTGGGCCCAGACTGGGACACAACTTAAGGTCGGGAAATCTCACACTCATCCAGGGCATCATATACACAGGGGTCTCCAGAGTTTATCTTATAAAGTTTCTAGTATGCGTAGTAAGATCTTGATTAGCTGGTTCAGGGGTGTTTGATTGTGATCAGAGCTACACTCAGGACTGAGTTTGAACACTACTGCTATGCACCATATACACACACACACACACACACACACACACACATACATTACAGCAGAACTGTTTCCAACACATAATAAATCATCATATTAGAATGATTTCTAAAGGATCATGTGATAGACTGGATGTCACATGTGACACTGAAGAATGGAGTATTGATGCTGAAAATTCAGCTTTGCATCACAGAAATAAATGATAATTTAAAGTATAATAAATTGAAAACAAATTATTTTAAATTGTAATAATATATCACAATATTACATTTCTCCTGTATTTTTGATCAAATAAATGCAGGCTTGATGAGCAGAAGAAACTTCTTTCAAAAACATTAAAAATAGTAATGTTTCCAAACTTTTGGCCTGTACTGTATCCCCCCAAAACTGCACAACTGTAGAGTAAAACATTAATAAAAAAGTGATAATAAAAAATGCGTCTTAAAACTGACATGATTGTACAAAATCACAGTCTGGGGACTCAGAACTCAGAACAACTGCTAACATTAAGTTTAAGGTAAAAATAACTGCCATGAAATTAGAGTATCTTACTCCTATGCAATAAATTGTTCTTTCACTACATCTCTTTACCTCTGTCTTTATCCTCTTCTCTTCTGTTTGGCACTGTATCTATCGCAGACTATGCTCATTTATAATGTGCCATGTAAATTCGGCCTTCCGTCACAATCAGGAAACTTTCACCGTGTCTAGAACTGGCGCGAGCTGCCAGGCCCGTTTCTGCGAGCTGTGTGTTAACAAAAGCAGTGCTGTCTACATTGGATGCTGTGTCGGGCACGCTACACAACAAATTACCAACAACGGATCGTGCGCGCGCTCTGTTTCTGACGCACTTCAAGCACTTGATGGGCGGGGGGGATCTACCAGGGTGCCACCCTAAAAGAAAGCCTTGAAAATTTATGAGCGCGAATTTTTCGTCATTCGTGATCCCGCTCCGAACTCCCAAACTGACTCAAATGATTCGCGACCCCGCTCCGAACTCCCAAACTGACTCAAATGATTCGCGATCCCCGAACTGACTCAAATGATTCGCGACCCCGCTCCGAACTCCCAAACTGACTCAAATGATTCGCGATCCCGCTACAAACTCCCGAACTGATTCAAATGATTTGCGATCCTCAAACTGACTCAAATGATTCGCGACCCCGCTCCGAACTCCCGAACTGATTCAAATGATCTGCGATCCCCGAACTGACTCAAATGATTTGCGAACCAGCTCCGAACTGACTCAAATGATTTGTGACCCCGCTCCGAACTCCCAAACAGATTCAAATGATTTGCTATCCCCAAACTGACTCAAATGATTCGCGACCCCGCTCTGAACTCCCAAACTGACTCAAATGATTCGCGACCCCGCTCTGAACTCCCAAACTGACTCAAATGATTCGCGACCCCGCTCTGAACTCCCAAACTGACTCAAACGATTCGCGATTCCGCTACGAACTCCCGAACTGATTCAAATGATTTGCGATCCCCAAATTGACTCAAATGATTCACGAACCAGCTCCGAACTGACTCAAATGATTTGTGACCCCGCTCCGAACTCCCAAACGGACTCAAATGATTCGCGATCCCGCTACGAACCAAACATTTAATTCAAATATTCACTTAATCTTTCATTTTTGGACACCTTTTTGCTATAGATGACAGCCTTTATAATTTCTTCAACAAAAAACGTGCATATCACAACCCTTACAAAAATAAACCATGGTTTTATCATAGTAAAACTGCTTTATTTACTTTTGCATGATTTCTGAATGCTTGAGACTATAAAATAAATTAGAGTCATAATAAAGTTTTAGACACAGGTAAATGTCGAGAGCTACAATTGTGATTTGTAAATAATACAATTTATTCATTTAGTTTTTTATTTGATTAAAGTTATTTTTTCACCCCTATAGTAGGGTTTATTTCCATCATCATATTTGAGGAAGGGGGGCACAACAATAAATCCTGCTTATGGGAACACTTAAGATGTTGTTATACACGTCTCTGGGAATGTGTGCTCTACTACTACACACACACACACACACACACACACACACACACTGAAGCACACGTGGTGTTTTCAGCTCTTCACTATATTGATGCATGATGCAGTCTACACATGTGCACGTCAGCGCGCTATGAGAGGATTTCACCATTATATTTGATAAAACTATCGTCATTCATTCGTATCGTATACACAGACTGACAGAAACTGCAATGTCTTTATGACAACCTGTCAAAATAAAATCTCGGTATAACTTGAAGAAATTCAAACAGAACTATAGTACTATTGCACAGTAGAGTATGCTATACTTCAAGTAGGCTTAATAGCTAATAATAATAGTTAATTTAAAAAACACAGAAACTCTGGTTTCAACCCACCAAAATAAAAGTTTGGTCGAACTCAAAGAAATTATGTAAGATATTGCTTAGTAAAATATACAAAAAAAAAAAAAAGATATACTAAAACGTTATTTTAAAGGAATATCACACAAGTTTTCATAGAAGTTTTAATTTAAGCTTGCCAAAACAATAACACCATATTTTTCAGAAACAATTTCTAAAAGTACATTTGTATTTGTGCCTATAATGTTTATTTATTTATTATTATTGTCAGCTAATAAAAGCTATGCTTCAGGGACCATATTCATATAACATCTAAGGCTAAATGTAGCTCTTGACTGGTTGAGTTAGATGATGATTAACACTAAACTGTAGAAAATCAGTTGAGTCTCCCCAGCTGGAAATGTCATTGGCTGTTAAAGTCTTGTGTTTCTTATAATAAATTGACATATTGATAACACTGAATCTTTTATAATGCTCTTAATTACATGTCAATGCAGATAATAGTTTTGATTTACTCTGCTTGACTGAAACCTGGCTAAAACCAAATGATTATTCTGGTCTAAATGAGTCCACTCCACCAAACTACTGTTATAAGCATGAGCCCCGTCAGACTGGTTGTGGCGGAGGTGTTGCAACAATATATAGTGATATTCTCAATGTTACCCAGAAAACAGGATACAGGTTTAACTCTTTTGAAATACTAATGCTAAATGTTACTCTGTCAGACATGCAAAAGAAATCTAATGTATCTCTTGCTCTGGCTAATGTGTATAGACCACCATGGCCGTATACAGAATTCCTAAAAGAATTTGCAGATTTCCTCTCAGACCTTCTAGTTACAGTTGATAAGGCGCTAATCATGGGAGATTTTAATATTCACGTTGATGATACAAATGATACATTAGGACTTGCGTTTACTGACCTAATAAACTCTTTTGGAGTCAAGCAAAATGTCACCGGGCCCACTCATCGTTTTAATCATACACTAGATTTAATTATATCGCATGGAATCGATCTTACTGCTATAGATATTGTACCTCAAAGTGATGATATTACAGACCATTTCCTTGTATCGTGCATGCTGCGTATAACTGATATTAACTATATGTCGCAGCGATACCGTCTGGGCAGAACTATTGTTCCAGCCACCAAAGACAGATTCGCAAATAACCTGCCTGATCTATCTCAACTGCTATTTGTACCCAAAAATACACATGAATTAGACGAAATTACTGACAACATGGGCACTATTTTCTCTAATACATTAGAAGCTGTTGCCCCAATCAAATTGAAAAAAGTTAGAGAAAAACGTACTGTACCATGGTATAACAGTAATACTCACTCTCTCAAGAAAGTAACTCGTAGTCTTGAACGCAAATGGAGAAAAACTAACTTAGAAGTTTTTAGAATTGCGTGGAAAAACAGTATGTCCAGCTATAGACAGGCTCTAAAAACTGCTAGGGCAGAGCATATACACAAACTCATTGAAAATAACCAAAACAATCCAAGGTTTTTATTTAGCACAGTGGCTAAGTTAACAAATTACCAGACGCCACCTGATTCAAATATT
This sequence comes from Carassius auratus, assembly GCF_003368295.1. Lineage (NCBI taxonomy): Eukaryota > Metazoa > Chordata > Actinopteri > Cypriniformes > Cyprinidae > Carassius > Carassius auratus. The sequence continues at coordinate 160,648 of NW_020526393.1, read as the reverse complement.
CCATCAACGTTAAATAGTAATGACTTTATGAATTTCTTCACTGATAAAATAGATAACATTAGAAATACAATAGCGAATGTAGATTCTACAGCATCTAACACTTCAGTTTCATCCATCGCACCCAAAGATAAACTGCAGTGCTTTACAACCATAGGACAGGAGGAGCTAAATAAACTTATCACTGTATCTAAACCAACAACATGTTTATTAGATCCTGTACCCACTAAATTACTGAAAGAGCTGTTACCTGTAGCCGAAGAACCGCTTCTCAATATCATTAACTCGTCGTTATCTTTAGGACACGTCCCAAAACCATTCAAGCTGGCGGTTATCAAGCCTCTTATTAAGAAACCAAAACTAGATCCTAGTGTACTGGCAAATTATAGGCCTATTTCAAATCTTCCATTTATGTCTAAAATTTTAGAAAAAGTTGTGTCTGCTCAATTGAGCACCTTCCTGCATAAAAATGATCTGTATGAAGAATTTCAGTCAGGTTTTAGGCCCCACCATAGCACAGAAACTGCACTTGTTAAAATTACAAATGACCTGCTCCTTGCGTCAGACCAAGGCTGCATCTCATTTCTAGTCTTACTTGATCTTAGTGCTGCGTTCGACACCATAGATCATGACATACTCATAGATCGATTACAAAACTATACAGGTATTCAAGGGCAGGCTCTAAGATGGTTTAGATCCTACCTGTCCGATCGCTACCATTTTGTTTACTTAAATGGGGAGTCATCTCATTTATCATCAGTAAAATATGGAGTGCCACAAGGATCCGTCCTAGGTCCCCTTCTATTTTCAGTACACATGTTGCCCCTTGGTAATATTATTAGAAAATACGGAATTAGCTTCCACTGTTATGCTGATGATACTCAGCTATATATCTCAACGAGACCAGATGAAACTTCCCAATTATCTAAGCTAACAGAGTGTGTTAAAAATGTAAAAGATTGGATGACAAATAATTTTCTCCAATTAAATTCGGATAAGACGGAGATAGTAATTATTGGACCAAAAAACACTACACAGAATCTTGTAGATTACAATCTGCAACTAGACGGATGTTCTGTTACTTCCTCTACAGTCAGAAATCTGGGTGTTATATTAGACAGCAATTTGTCTTTTGAAAATCATATTTCCAATGTTACAAAAACTGCATTCTTCCATCTTAGAAACATTTCCAAGTTACGAAACATGTTATCTGTTTCTGATGCAGAAAAGCTAGTTCATGCATTCATGACCTCTAGACTGGACTATTGTAATGCACTTCTAGGTGGTTGTCCTGCTTCGTCAATAAACAAGCTACAGGTCGTCCAAAATGCAGCAGCTAGAGTCCTTACGAGGTCAAGAAAATATCATCATATTACCCCAATTTTACAGTCTCTGCACTGGCTACCTATTAAGTTCCGTATCAGTTACAAATTATCATTACTTACCTATAAGGCCCTGAATGGTTTAGCTCCAGCGTACCTAACTAGCCTTCTACCACGTTACAACCCATCACGCACCCTAAGGTCACAAAACGCTGGACTTTTGGTAGTTCCTAGGATAGCAAAGTCCACTAAAGGAGGTAGAGCCTTCTCATATTTGGCTCCCAAACTCTGGAATAGCCTTCCTGATAATGTTCGGGGTTCAGACACACTCTCTCTGTTTAAATCTAGATTAAAAACACATCTCTTTCGCCAAGCATTCAAATAATGTATCTTTTAAATTGTGAGTGTAGTTGCATCTGATCAAAGGTGCATTTTTATTCATTAGCTTGGGTTAAACTAATTTTACTTTGTTGGATCAGCAGCTATGCTAATGATGTCTCTATGTGTTTCTCTGTTTCTGCTGGGATCTTCATCCCGTGGTAACGAGGATCTACACAAGCTCCAGTCTGGATCCAGAACACCTGAGAAGAGATGATGCTGACCCTCAGAGGACCTCAGATGATGCTAACCCTGAATCAACAAACATAACTAACAATTATTCCTAAATGTGTGACTGAATCATATAATAACTTAATTAATAATATTGATAGTTCATTGTCTAGCTGACTACGTCTTGTATTATTATTATTATTTTTTTTTTAGTTTTTCTAAAATCCTGTCAAATGTGCACAAACTACTAGCTACTACTAAATATTGTAGAAACATAATTTTCTGTAAAGTTGCTTTGTAACGATTTGTTTTGTAAAAAGTGCTATACAAATAAACTTGAATTGAATTGAATTGAATTGTATGCATTAGTGAGTGTGGTGGTGCTTATGGAGCATGGTCACTTATTCCTTATATGAACTGTTTCAAATGCAAGACATTGATTGCATGAGATTAAGTTTGTAAATGGCAGCCTGTGTCCTTTTGTAGTGTGCACATATATTATCATCAAACTGTGATAACTGTGACTAAATTCAGTATATATACGTCTATACGTCTATAGTATATATACGTGCCATATGTTGCCACCCCTCAAAAAATTTTGAACGAAGGACCTTTTTTTAATGACCTGGGATACAGAAACCCCCACCACGATTAAATAGTCAAAAGTGTGTGAGTTGCACTGTCTCCTGGTGTCCAGCAGCGGGCGCTGTGTGCTCGGGGAAGCTCTGGTGGACCTCGATGATGTCGTGCACTGAAGCAACTGGTGCTTAAGACGCGTTCAGCAAACAACGCGCGACAGGATCAACGCGAGCTCGAACGCGTCTCTCGGAGGTTTCCAGAGGAACTGGATGAACACATGAAGCGCATCCTGAAGATTTCGTGAGCAGGAAGGTCAGTGTGTTTATTTCCTGCTCGTTTAAAGTCTCTGGAGAAACCGACACGCTTCTGAGGAGAGACTTACTGCAGGATGACGCTTCAATCTGTCGTTTCTCGGGACATATGATACATTGTATCGCTGTGTGTGTGTGTGTATCATCGCGCTCTTGTATCAATGTGTCATTGTAACATTGTAACAGTGTCACTGACTGTGTGTTACTGTATCATTGTGTTTCATTTGATCTCTCTCTCTCTCTCTCTGTGTGTGTGTGTGTGTGTGTGTGTGTGTGTGTGTGTGTGTGTGTGTGTGTGTGTGTGTGTGTGTGTGTGTGTGTGTGTGTCGTGAACAATCAAACCAGTAACACTGAACGCGTTTTCTCTGCAGGTTTTGGTGTTTCTGTGCCACACAGGTGAGATGTAGCCTGCATGTTTAACATTATTCTGTGTGTAAAAGACTGTAAGTTGCCATCTGTCTCGGAAAATATACTTTTACTGTCAGCCAGTCAAAAGTGATGACACACCCGACTGAGTTTAATATTAGTGTTCAGTATGATGATATGTTTAAAACTGTTTTGTAAACAAATACATTTTGTTGCAAATAATGTAGGCTATATGCACAAATAAAAACACTCAATTGAACAAACATCCATTTTATTATTATTATTGTTCTAAATCTTTGAAATTGTATATAACAATGAGTTTGACTGTGGAGGAGTTTTTATAGTTTAGTTTTGCTTGCTCAAACAAGCGCAGTACACGTGTGTTTCGTGGCCTTTACTGTACAAACATGAATTTACATCTCCTTCAGCCTGAGGCTTATTCCTTTCACTTGTGGTCTGAAAGGGATTGTACATTTGCTGATAATATAACTTTTTATATTAAAAACAAACAAACAAGCCCAGCCCAGATAAGAAAAAGTAACAACGCATTACTTTCTAAGAAAAGTAACACAATTAGTCAGTGTTTTAGGGAGAAGCATAACAACTTTCTGAGTTTTCTGTCTCCATGCACGTAATCATTTTTCTTCTCTACTCTTTTCAGTTGGCATGTTGGATTATGTGCATGCTGTCTGCCGTACAACATCATCATTTCCATCCCACCTGCATGCTGCTTCTTGTGTGCCCTCCATTAATGCCATCATGGGTGAAATCTGTGATACCACTAACCCTCTGATTCTCTCCTCCAAGAAGCGCAGCAGCTGCAAGCGTGATTCCGGCTCTGATCCGTGGCGGGACGTGGAGCGTCTCCATGCGGCGTTAGAGGTGGAGCGCAGCCGCAGCCAGCAGGCCCACCGGCGCTTCTCTCTGGAGCTGCGGAGGCAACGTGAGGAGGCTCGTGAGGAGCGAGAACGAGCACTGAGAGAGCTGACCTACCGACTCCAGCAGCAGAAGACGCTGGAGCTGCTGAGACAGCGGGAGGCTCTGGGCCGAGAGCGTGCGGCGGAGGTCCGGCGTCTGTTACGCTGGCGGAGTCAGGAGTTGAAACGTAGCGAGAACTTGACGCTCAGGCAAACCCAAGAACTGCATCGTCGGCTAGCGGATGAGATCGCCGGGAGATCAGCGTTTCAAGGTCTCAAACTTGGATGTAAGGGCAACGGGGCAGCGTATCGGAAACTCGAGGAACTCTTAAAGACTCTGCGTGCTCAGGCAGACGGTCGGCAGGTCGCTGTCCTTCAGCAGGAAGTGGAATTCGAGAACAGCTACTTCCTGTGCCACCTGCTGGAAGCTCACAGCGGGACGTCCCATGCTGTGAAACCATCCAGACCGAGGTCGAAGAGTTGTGTGCATCTGCTCGCGCAAGGCCAGAGCAACCCAGAATCCTGTAAGGTAGGAAAACTCGCTCTATTCCGCTCTCGTTCACTAACCCAGACATCCCCGAATGATTGTCCTCAACCTATGAAGAAGAAAAAGAAGCAGAACTGCGAAACGTGTCCTCTCAGCTCATCTCCCACTGAGGAAGAGGATTTACCTGAGCCGTGTTCATCTGATGAAGGATTGGAGAAGTGCTCACCATCCAGATGTTCAGAGGACAATATGGATGATCTGGTAAGAACTTTGTTCATGGATGTTTGTTGATTTCTTTATCTTTTTTTGTTGAGAAGTTTCTTTTAAAGGCTCAAGCAGGATTTCATGCATAGTTGTGTTCAGAAATTTGCTACTTAATGCAAAGATGGTTTGCATTATCTGCATTGCTCTCTTTTCACTTTCATCTGTTTGGATTGAAAAGCCAGTATTTGCTTGTGTTCAGGCTTGAAATATATCCAGCTTTGTTGAATCTCCTCTCACCTCAAAGAAACTTTTGTGAAACAGAAATGTACTTCAGATGTTAAATGTTCTTTATAGAACCATTTAGACAGAAAGCTTCTTCTATGGCATCGTGAAGCACTGTAGATGGAAAGAGACGGATAGTGGGTAAAAGTCGAACTTGTTTGACTTATGTTTATGCACTCAACAGTTCTGCATGGGCTCTTATGATGTATAAGCTCGGGATTATTGGATCATGGTTCAATGTAAGCAAGGCACCAATTGTTTCTGAATAGAATTGATTGTGTCTCAGTGATTAAAATCAATGCAAAGCATGTTTCTGGTCTAGAGACTTGCATCTGCACAGTCATACGAATCAGAAAGACATGTGTTTGACATCTGTGTTTAATGACAAATTAGGACTAATAAACAAAAGTATAATTAATGTAATGAAGCTCTGTTGAAGAAACAATGTTTTTGATTTAAATATAGGCCCCTATGTTAAAAATAAATAAATTAGTTGTGGATATTTAGAGTAATATTGTGACTTTATATCACATTTCTGTATTTTTTTTCAGAATGACAAGTTCAGAATCTATAAACTCAGAATTAAACTTTTAGTATTGAATAAATCTCTGAAGTCCTCTGAAGGATGCTGGTTCCTGAGCTCTGAAGGTGGTGTTGTGTGTAAATCAATGTTAACCATGTTGCCCTGACCTTTGTGACCTGGAAGCAGACTGCAGTGGCTCCATTGGTGTGAAGCAGTACTGGCTCAGATATCTGCATGAAATCTGAGGTCACCAAAGGGCTTCTCTGAGGTGTCACTTGCACAGATCAGACCACTAAACACATCAACTGTGGTCTGAAAAATATATCAAGCACATACAGAAAAGACGACTTCATTTCAATCATTTAGTGTTTCTTGCAGTAAATATAAACAGCTACTAATGAATCCTTTAGGATATCTGTATATATCCATGTCTGTGTTTGTGGGAGTGAGCGATTGACTGTTTAAAGTCTTTTAATTTGAAAACATTAATGGCACATCTGTCAGAGAAACTGAAGGATGCAGCTGCGCTAGTGAATCACATTACAGGATATAAGAGAAGAACTTTGCCTTATTATTATTATTATTATTATTATTAGTATTAGTATTATTATTATTATAAAAAAGAAAAATGGTAGCTACAGTTTACGTTTGACCATCTTTACCTTCTAAATTCACAATACCAAAAAAAATAAATAAATAATTATCTGATGTAATGTTAATAAACCAGCATATTGAATAATATCTGTTTTGAACCATTGTAATACACTGATGACTACCAAAAACAGGTGTTCATAAGAAAGTCACATGATGAATCAAAGATCATCACAAACAGTATATATGATATATATGATATATATGGGACATATGATACATTGTATCATTGTGTTTGTGTATTATTGCACTTCTGTAACAGTGTGTCATCATGTCTGTGTCATTGTAACATTGTAACAGTGTGACTGACTGTGTGTTACTGTGTCATTGTGTTTCATTTGATCTGTGTGTGTGTGTGTGTGCGTAGAAGGTCATTCACCCAAACACTAAACACCATTGTGGTATCACACATGATATGGACATAATGCAATAAACATTAATTTAACAACATTAAATGTAACAATAAAAAAAAAAAATAAAAATAAACTGAGGAAAACAGTTATTTAAATGAAAAAAAAAAAAATATATATATGAAGCGTCATCCAGGGAACATCTAGTGTCAATTTGTTTTTTTACTGTAAATTATACATTACTTTTTAATTTTCACTTCCAAAAACCGTAATTTTAACAGTATTGTACTGTAAAATGACATTAAATTTAATTATTCACATAATATAGTGTTAAAAACTTACTGATAACCAATTAACAGGTTTTTACTGTAGTATTTTTTACAGTGTGGTTAATGAGATAATTGTGGGTCATTAATGTCTAATTCTGCATACTCTTGAGAGAATGTGAAACCGCATACAATAAGCAATGATAAACACCGAAAGAGTAGCATGCTTCATGTTGTCACTTGACCTTACTCCAGTGCATGTGTAATTCAGCATTTCATTTAGCATTTTTGTGGCAAAAAAACTAATTAAAAACAATAAAATAAAATAAAAATTTCCAAAAGATCTGGTTGATGTAAATGGAAGGTCAGGTTAAGTGCATTGCATTTTGGTGAATATAGCTCATTTTCGTATTTTATATTTTCAGAAAATGTGCATGCATTTATGTAACTGTGCATTAATGCAATATTTTCAATAAGTGTGCATGCTGTATTCTGCTTCTTTCAAAAGTAGTTTATTAACCTATGTGTTTTGATGCTGAGAATCTTTGTGAAAGACCAGATCAAAACAAATAATGAATGTGTGATTTGTGTGTTTATTTAGCATATTTTGAATGTGCACACATTTGTTTTGAAACAAAGCAGCGTGATTAATATCGTATGACATGAACAGACAGCATTAGGTTAATCTGATCTGAATTAAGAAAGACTTTAAATAGCCTTGAATATACTATGGCATTATAGGTATGCAACGCAGCTGGTGGGATATAAGAAGAAACTGACATATGGTTAGTGTGTGTGTGTTTTAAGAAAAAGGCGTATACACTACTGTTCAAAAGTTTACTAAGTTTTAAAAAATATTTTTGAAATAGATAATTTTTTCCTCTTCCTTTGTCCTTTCACAGATCTCTCTGATGCAATAATACATTTGATTAAATATTCACATATAGATACCGGTTACTTAAGTTATATAGTTTTACAATCAAGTTTTACTTATCAAATATTTTTGGCTAGTACTCCCAACCACACACATGTTGGTTGTCAGTGAAATGTAGTGACAGATTGTTGTTTTGAGGTTGGATGTTGCTCATGTTTTATTTTGAGCTAATAGAGTCGCTGGGGTCTGTTTGTGTAATAACTGGGTCACTCACTCCCAAAAACTGGTGCGAGGTTACACAGAGCAGCTCTGAATTATTGATATTAGCTTGAGATCAACTCAAACAGCAGTGTGACAGCAGCAGACGCACGTTCACATCATGACAAAGAGCCCATGGATGTCTCAAGCTTTTTCATGCTGGAAAAAATAAACCTACTGTGTGTCTGGAAGACCTGCTTCTGAACTTTATGGCTCAATTTAATTTAATTAATTTTCATTGTCATTTTCATTTTCATTTTAATAAAATTTTTAATTTTTAAATAGTGGATAATTTAATTTAATTTAATTTTGCTTTTATTTTTTATTATTATTTTTTTATTTTATTTTTATTTTATTTGTTTTATATATATATATATATATATATATATATATATATATATATATATACAATATTATTATTATTATTATTATTATTATTATTATTATTATTATTATTATTATTGTTCTTTTATACATCTTTAATATTTTATTTCAAATACAGGACTGTATTTTCCCCTTTCCTCTTTCCTTCTCGCCACATCTTTGTATTCATAGATTGATGTCAAAATCAGTCATTTTTTATTTGTATAATTCTTTTCACAATACATATTGTTTTAAAGCAGCTTTTTAAAGCAGATCATGATGTTAATGTTTATAAAATCTTAATATCTTCATGTCTTATAGTCACATTTATCAGATTCAGTTTACAACTGAGGAATAATATCGTTTACATAACCAGCTGAGATTTATATTGTATGTCACTTTATGTGTGTGTACTGTATGAAAGTGAACATAGTTTTACAAACGTATGTTTTTAACCTTGTATAAAAAGCTGGCGATTTCTATAATATAGTTACATATTGTGATGTTACAAGCAATCAAGCAGTTGAGATTTACTATATCGAGATTGTAAGGTATGTATGCGGGAAAAGTTGTATATAATACATGTAGAGACATTTGAATCTCTCTGTATGGTACATGAGTCGGCTTGTTTAGGCTGATTGGAAAAGATTTGAAGCCAAGACACTGAAGATTAATCTCATTTATATATTAGAAAGAAAAGCAAAATCTCCTGCTGCCCGTACTCTTGCACTGAAGATCTATCCTTCACGCTGTTCTGCGTCTGAACTTCTGAAACGTCTGCAAACCTTTTCAAAAGCTTAAAAGAAATTGCAGTCAGGTGGGATGTCTAGTGAATTCCCTCAGTATTTCATCATTGCATGCCACGTGCCATCCGAGCATAGTTATAGATAAAGTCAGCCAAGAGCACCACAGCCACCCCATGAAATTGTGTCTCTTTGTATGAAGACCTGACGTCTAATGAGATGTTAATGGAGTGTGTGTTTTACCTCAGACACACACACACAGGGGTTTTCTCTCCTCCCCGTGAGGGTTTTACTCTATCTCTGTTTGTGTTTGCTCAGTGGAGAGGCAATTAGCGCAGTGTTTTTCATGTGAGAGTGAGCAATGCAATAGTGGATAGCATTGCAGGATAATTAGATTAAAAACCGCTGGGAGTTTCACTGCACTTTATTTGCTTCTGTATGTATTTGTCTGTCTGTCATCAAATTACATTACTTCAGTAATTATAATGATATTTTTATTAATATTTTAAGACCGGTTTTATTTTAAGATTTTCTGTTTTAATTTTTGTTGAATATAAGTTTTAGTTATTTTAGTATTTCAAGTAAAACTCAAAATAAGAAATGCTGTCTTGGGCAACTAGCTGAAATAAAAAAATTTTTTTTATTTGTAACAAAAATGTTTATTTTTTACTTTTTTTTTTTTTAAGTGATTTTTAATTTTAGTTTCCGTTTTAGTTTGCGTTAAAGGGATAATTCACCCAAAAATGAATTTCAGAAATTTTAAATATGGATATTTTTGTCCAAAAATTCATTGTTTCGCTTCTGGAGGCTTTTATTCAATTCTGTGATGGATAGATGCGCTTTATTGGACTTCTTTTGGTCTATTCAATATCACTCATAATAGCTTGGAAAACCAGCCATTAAAAAGCTTGGAAGAGCAAGGATATTTTTTATATAGCTCAGACTAGGGCTGTCACTTTTTATTCAATATTTGAAAATGCATTCGAACATGACGTGAAATATCCGTAATCGAACTATAAATAAAATATCCGATCCGTTTTTGAAATGCCATGTGTAGCGCATTTCTTACACTCTATGGTTAGACCGTTATTTTTGCCATCTTATCCAGTAGAGGGCACTCTAGACGTATTGTAGCGTAGGCCCATGAACAATTCACACGAAGTATAGCTAGTAGATAGGCACGTCTGTGCGCTCCGAACGTGTGTTCTCCATCGTGGGGAACATTGGAAATAAAAAGAGACCCGCACTTAATCCAGATCAAGTTGATAGACTGGTGTTTCTTGCAAACAATATTAAGAAATGAATTAGGCTAGGCTATATGCCTTAGATATATGAATATATTAGAATACATTGCATGATATTCGAAATCCATTTGAATTAGATTTTTCTAACTCAGACTGTATTCGTCTGAAAGAAGAGAGTCATGTACACATAGGACGGCTTGAGGGTGAGTACATTTTTGGGTGAACTAACCCTTTATCTATAATAACACTGTATGGTGCTTCTCTATTGGTGCTTGTTTTATTTATATACTATTACAGTTTTTATTAATATTTTCAATTTGCCTTTATTTTTATTCATTTTGATTTAAATGTTTTGTTCAGTAATTGTTTATTTCAGTTTTTATTTCATTTTATTTAGTTACCTTTTTATCTGCCGATGACTGAATATAGATGACTAATACTGACATCAGTCTTTTCTGAGGCAGAACAACAAATTATGTTTAATTCAAGATTTTGAAGACTTGCACTTGATAAATAGTTCACAATAAGATCAGCAGCATGCATAACAGAATCCCTAGTAATAATGTATTGATTAGATTAGATATTCAGCTTTGTCACTGCACATGTAAGGTACAAGGCAATGAAATGCAGTTAGCATCTAACCAGAAGTGTAATAAGCAGTAAGTACAGAAGGTCTACAATATGTACAATAACTTCACAGATAAGTATTATGTACTACATAATTTACAGATTTTAAATACTATCAGCATGATATACAAATAGGTGTACTGTGGACATATTATACAGGTGGATTATATAAAAGTGTATGTACACTATAAACAGAAACTATGAACATATGAACATCATTTACACTATTTCAATGGACAGTAAAGTGCACTTGTGTATTCTTATATTTCTACACTCTCCTGTTTAATTCCACATTCCAGACACCATACGTCATTGCTACCATTGTCTCTCAATGTTAATATTGGAGAAAGTGCGTGTGGCCGTCCTTTGGTCCTTTCCATCGAGCAGCGCTGCCTCTTTGACAATCAATAGAGCGACAACATTCCAGCATCATCTCCATGGAAACCACCCTGCTCCGCCGGGATTGGCTCCCTCCCAGAGCCTGCTTGAGTTTGATTGGAGGACCTCGCACTCCCCCGTATGTCTCTCACTCTCTCTCCTTTGCTCGCTCGCTCAACCACACGCTCTCCTCCTCTTCATCTTAATGTTGTTATCTCACCAAACACACGTTTAGGCAGAGCACCGAGATCCAGCGTGACCGCTGAAGCATCACTGAAAACCAGGATCGCTCCTTCATGAACTGGCACATCCGAGCTGAGGAGATAAGGATGAGAGGAGGGTGGAATGAGCCGACTGCAAATCCAGGACATAGAGAGAGAGGAAATTAAGAGACCTGTTAGAAAATAAGACGTCACCTATTGCGTTGGCTTCAAACTGGTCTTTACACAAACCAGTTGTCTCCTTTTCGGTCTTTGAATCTTTTTATATCCACAGTAGGAAGAGGTCGAGCAAATTATGGATGACGGCAACTCACTGGGATCATCAGAGCTTCGTCTTGCAATCTAGGATTTCATTTTGTAATGGAAATGCGTGTTGTAGTTTTTTTACAAAACATTGACATTCCTACATTTTATATAATAGGAGTTATTTTAAGAGTGATGCACTTGAGCTTGGCAACGTCTCTTTAAGAATTTGCAACAGCTGTGCTGCTTTTTTGCTTCATGACTTGCATTAATGAATTGTTTTGGGTCATTGATAAGCATCTTATTGCTGTGCATTTAAAAACTGGACCAGAAGAGACTATAGATGACTCTAGATGAAGCATTTCTTCAAGGCTTGGGAGATTAAAAAACGAGTTATTTTTCCTCCATGTTCTGAGTTGCTAAAATACCCTTCTTGAAACATCCTTGAAACATGTCATTGCACTGATAAACGGAGTAATGCATGACTTATGTACTAGGCCAGGCTCCTCTGAATCACCTCAGCACGGTTCACCCACGCCGGAGATGAATAGTGGTGAACCTGAGTCTCCGGCTGGACCCGGGCATCCCGACAGAGCAAAGCCAGAGGAGAGGGTGCTAGCCTCAGGTGCACGGAGCGGGATGAACCTGGGATCATCCACCACGACTATTGGGAACGGTAGCATGACGGTGCCATCCGCTGTTCTGTGCAAACGGCATCACTCTCTCTATGAAGGGCTTAACGGATGTGAGGCGGGAGGCTTCGGAAAGGTGCGTTTTGCTGGTTGAAAATATGGTTTATGTGTGCAGATTTTGCGGGCCTCTTATAGTCTTTCTATTACTAGTTGGAGCCATTTGATATTATGTCTATTCTTTTTTTTTTAAGGCCATTTTTAACCTTTAATATAATATTGCATTACCTGGCTCCATACTTAATACTGTTCTATTTTTATGCCATCGAGTCATTTAACCCTTGATTGGTGTGATATTGCTTTACCTTGTCCCATATTTCTCACTATTAATACTTATTCTTAATTAAAAAATAATATTTGGGTACTTAGGTTTGAGATTTCACATCATGATGTTCTTCAAGTTGCATATCTATGACGTTAATGATATGTAATTGTATAATGTGCATTGATCATGCAATATATGTGTTTATCTGGAAATGTCGCAATTTATATCTCAGACAGTGTCTACATAAATCTTTTCAAAGGTTTGTATGCATTTTTACCTGAAAGCTGACACTAAACCCAATATATGAACGTTTAGTATGCTCATGCATATTTATCGCATCTATGCAAGTAATGACTGGTTGACTGTTCTAGAACGCTCTGTATAGTTCTGCGTATGGTTGAAAGCAGTGCAAACCCATTATCAAGATGTAAAATATTGCTTGACCCAGGGTTAAAACTTTTCATCATTCAGGGTTAACCCATGTTTAAGCCTAGTGTGAAATAGTTTTTCACCCAGTTGTTCTTGTATTAATTTGCTGTTTATTGTCCGAGGTCTACTCAAAACAGAACACCATCCAGAAATCAATCGTGTGGATCGGAAACACATGCAGAATAGTACTGTAGGTGTTAACTGAACTGTCAGTTTGATTCTTGCATCTTTACTGTAATGCATTTGACGGCACCCTATTGACCTCAACCCATATCACCGCTGCTGCAGACTCAGTGTGATTCACTTAATGCCGACTCATTGAAAATCAATAGCAGCACTGCAGATTGTGTTGTTTCTGTTTCTGACCACCGTGATCATTCTGAAGGCGTTCAGGCGTGGTTTAAGTGACATTGACCTGGAAACATGCTCTTTTCTCAGAAACTAGTAAAACTAGCAGTGCTTAACTGCACTTTTTCTATAGAATGGAAGTAGCTTTATGTTGTTTTTAACATTAATGTGCCACAATGTGTAACATGACAAAACATGAAATCACTGACTTTTTTTTAGTCACATAATCGAATGGTTAATAATCTTATTGCATTTGTTCATTAGGATGATTCTTTATAATTTGACTTTAAATACTGTAGCTTGGTAGGCTACTCTCCCTTGAGCCATTTAAGATGTAGATGAGTTTGTTTCTTCATCAGATTTGGAGAAATGTAGCATTGCATCAGTGTCTCATCAATGGATGCTCTGCAGTGAATGGGTGCCGTCAGAATGAGAGTCCAAACAGCTGATAAATACATCATAATAATCCATAAGTAAGGACAAAGTGTAAAGTTGCTTTGCAATGATTTGTATCGTAAAAAGCACTATACAAAAAAACTTAAATTGAACTTGAAAAACTCAGGTTTTGAGTTTTTCACAGGAACTGCAAGAAATGCTGGAACTGCATTTATTTTGAGTGCAGTGCAATTCACTTTGCCATATGCATGAATTTAAACTGGTATCTGTATCAATTGCTGTAATGCAAAAAATAAATAAAAATAAAATAAAAACAAATAATTGACTACGGTCATGTTAACAGATTACATTGTTGTCTTTTGCAGCCTTGAATGTTTATGACATTCTGAATAAGTTCAGCTGTTGTAGTGAAATGGGGTTTGATATGTTGTACTGAACCTAAGAACATTTAATGTAAAGCCTCAGGACATGCGTGAACCGAACACATCACATATGTTTTCTCTCTCTCTTACGGCATTTTGTCTTCAGATTATTAATTTTCATCCTGCACAGACAGGTGGTCTCTGAAGAAACCCCCCCCTTCATGTTTTCTTCTTCTCTTTTAAATCTTTCACTTCATTACATGCTGTTTCTTCTTTGTCGCTCCATCCCTGTTTTATTCCTCACATTTCTTCACAGGACTCGCTGTGCTTAAAAGGCTGATGTTAATGATGTTATTTTTGGCTGTGTGTCCCATCTGCCAAGGGCTGAATCAGTTTTTGGATGGCAAACACAGCACTTATCGAATTGATTAGGGTGTAGTTGTGTAACTTTAGCAGAGCCAGAGTGGACTTATTTCAGATACAATACCACAGGAGTAACCAGAAATTCAGTGACTTGTTCAAGGACAGTGGTGCTGGTAGTTCATGACTCTCTTCATATACAAAATAAGAGACCATCCGATAAGATTGTGAAAGATCCCGGACGAGCCCCCAAACTGGCTCACAATTGCGACACGAACGAGAGCCAACACGGACGGCCGAGTAGTGAAGGAATTAATTCACCGAAACATCGTAATTAACAAAGGAGTTCAAACAGTCCATATTAATGGAAGTCAGAAGTGAAAGCATGCATGACCGGGGACTGCTCAAGGTCTGAAATAGATGCGAACAAAATAAACATAACAAACAACAAACAGTAAAGTAACAGTCACTCGGGCAAGCGCAGGCACTTCGAAGATTTCCCAGTTCTTATAACCCCAATAATGAGCCTCAGGTGGAAAAACACATGTGACTAGACATGTGCCGGTAATTTGGTAGTGCAATATATCCCAGTAATTAATTTGCACAATATTGTTATCGTGGGCACTTCTAAATACCATCAATCAGGGATGTAGTGGAGGCTAAACGCACGTAAAGGCCGTTTAAGCACCTCCCAAAATTTGGAAATAGCGTTTACCCACCTCCAAAGTGCGTTTATCCACCTCTAAATTGAGTTTATCCACCTCTAAATAGCCTATAGTTCCTATGACATTTTAAATTAAGCTTATGTCGTTTTAGTTTCATATTGTTAATTTTTAGTTTCATAGGTTTTGTTGTTAAAGACGAAGTTTTTCATATTGCGCTGCAACTTGTCAGTGTTGACCAATTGCTTGTGGTGTTGCCAGTAGTAGTGGGAAGTTCGGATCATTTTACTGACTCGGATCTTTGAGTCTCGTTCAGCAAAATGAACTAATCTTTTCTCTTCCAGTCTCTATGGGACTGACATGAAGAATAAAAGACTCGGACCTCACCTGTCGATTCAGAACCCATATGTTGTGTAATGCGCATGCGAGGTCAACACAAAATGAACAACTCCGAGACAACCAGGCGGCAAGGAAGTCGGCCGGAAGTTGAAGTCGGCCGGGTGCCGCCATCTTGTAGCATTCCCATTAACTCGCATTAATTTTGGCATAACTTTGACAGCGAATAACTTTACATCTGAGGCTCTTAAAGACTCCGTTTGTCCATTATTTATTTCTAAAGATACACGACAATGTATAAAGGGTTCCATTACCTTCTATGTTACATTATGGCCTCGTAGAAACAGTTTTTGTCGCATTATCGTACAGACAGGAGGAGAAGCTCGCAGGCAATTAACTTAATATGGCGTACTGGCGTTACATTTTAAAATACTATACAAAATAATTAATCAGAATACTTACTCCTGCTCACTCATGACAAAGAACTCCCCGCTCAAGCTAGCCGTCTCTGCAAGTTTAACGATGGCAGTTTGCACGCACAGCTACTAGAAGATTTACATCTGTCAGACAGGTTGCTGACGTCGTCAAGCTTCGTTTGAGTCTGACTTCGTTTGAAATGCCCAACTTTACAGCAGAAAAAAACATATTTACAGCATGGTTTTTTTTAAACTCATCCGTTTAAATTATATTAAGACTTAAAGTTCTGCATAATTAAGGGCGTGGCCACATGAGTGACAGGTGGATTGCCGCTGCTGACGATGCCTTCGCGCTAGGTGGGCGTGGCTTCAGCAATCAGCTCCCGCCTTTTTGCCCATTTTCGCCCATTTTCGATTATCCGGGAGAGTCGGTGATGCGCTGCCAAGATGGCGACGGCCCGCTCTGCACACTTTGCGCTTCAAAACCGCTAATGAGGAGTCTATGGGTGACGTGACGGACACTACGTCCATATTTTTTTACAGTCTATGGTCCCGAGTCATTTTAAAGATTCATTCAAAATGAACGACACGCAACAGACTGCATCAAGATTCAAAAATGGATATCTGCCAATTAATAATAATAATAATAATAATAACGTTCGTTATTTTGAATAGAAATTATCACTCATACAGCAGCCATTCATCTCATCTCCGGTTTATTTGTGTTCGTATACATACAATATCCACGATCCGCCAGTCCAATGGTGTGCGCATTTGAATAGATAATAATTTTATGACATGTTTGTAAACTATTTCGTCATACAGGATAAAATTTCTATTCATTTTACACTGATTTATGCGATCTGAAGAGCTAAAACAGCTAACAGAGCTAGCGATTACTCTCCTCTTATTGATTCGAGTCAGCTTTGACATCAGTGTAATATCATTAGTTTGTAAAGCTGTCAATCATCTCACGTGAACCACGTGACCAAAATGATGTCCTTCTACAATGAAGCTGTCTGTGTCATTGCAGTCTTTGTCATTGATAAAATATATGAAAGACAAAAGTAAAAAAAAAAAAATTATTCCAGCTTGTTAAATGTGAATATGTTCTAGTGTCTTCTCTCCTCTGTGACAGTCAACCGAATATCTGTTGTGGACAAAACGAGAGGAACATTTGAGGACCATTCCTGGGCTTCTGGGGAAACACTGATACACAGTTTTCGACATATTACAGACCAAACAACTAACCGATTAATTGAGAAAATATTCCTAATCATTGCGTACAAGTACATTGCATTGGAACCCCTGGTTATAAGCCTCCCTCTCTATTCCTCTTTAAAGTAATTGTTCTCTTTGTTTTGTCATTTAGTAAACTTTTAAGATTTTAACCTTATTATTCCTTCTTGAGTCTCTTTAACAAGAATTTAGATTGATGTATGAATTGAATAGTGATTGTGTGACCCATATGAGGGAACAGCCAGTGATACCCTTGGTAGTGATAACAAATTATAGCCTATAGTGATGTCATCAGGATACACATACACCGGTAGGCAGTGGCCCACCTTACCATGACACAATGTGGTCACCCAGAATTTATAATTTACCCACATCTTTTTTTTTACCACTACACCTCTGCCATCAATAATTCTATATTACAAATTATTCTGAATTTGGAATGCATTTTAAGAATACTTTTCCCATCGACTGGTCAAAATGCACAACACCACTGTATGTTGCTTAAAAGACTCGTGTGCGCTCTGATGTAAACAAGCATGCATGAGAAGCACATGGAGGAACAAGTGAGAGACGGGCTGAATGAAAGCACATTCTCTCTCTGACAGCAGATGGCGCTAAACTGCAGAAAATATAGTCTTTACTCTGGAAACCCCATAAATAAAGCAGCTGGACAACTTTCGAAAACATTTAAATAGCCATCCAAATTCTTGGATTTGGTATGGTTCATCACAGCCAAATAATTAAATATTTAGACTCAATAGGCTATTTATTTTCAAACTTTTTAATATTCATTTTAATCTGGACTACAACATGCCCTAGATATTGTTCTGAAAATGTTTTGATTCTTTCTTGTTCGTTCACACTTTAAATTAAGTCTTCATTAGTCAACATAAACTGCCATTAAAAATATTCTGAACATTCATTAATCTTAGGTGTTCCAATATTTAATAACACGTTGTTAAAATCTAAAGTTGCAACTATTATTTAATCGCTAACAGGAAAACAAAATTAATAACTTCTATTGCAAATGTAGCTATTGCTCATTGTGAATGTTAATGGTTAACCAATGAGGTTTTATTGTAAAGTGATACCGGTTGATGTTTTTAGTTCTTTTTTACTTTAATCTATGTGAAACTTTTATCTTTATATATTTTTCTGTAACTCTTTATGAAAAACCAGCCCAGCACTCTCTGGAACATAACACAACAGACTGGAACTGGTGATTTGTCAGAAGCTCGTCATTTTTGTCTGTAGTATTTGTCTGTAGAAGAGGGCTGTGCAGATTTGTAGGGCATTTTCTAATGTTAAACCAGGCATGAAACACACACACACACACACACATCGCACCTGTCAGATTGCCAAACGCCCACCGACTGCACTGGGTGGCCAAGGTGACACTTTAGCACAGTAAATCTCTGACTGAGAATAGATCTGACATCTACAGTCCTGTGTCACACTACAGCCTCGAGAATCACGCTTACAACAGAGTTTGTCACAACCAATACTTCATTCTTAAAGCTATATGCTAATATGGGAGGTAATGTTATTGAGTTGTGATCCGTTATTATTGTTAACTAAAACTAAAGCCATAAAATAGCATTACATGAAAGAAACTTAAATATAAAAATGCAAATCATTTCAGGAAATCGTCAAAGTAATATTTCTTGTTTATTTTTTGTTTAGTGCTTTAAAGTAGTAAAGGAACTAAAATAAATTAACTAAAGCTAAATCGTAATGAAATCTTTACAGACATAAAAAGAAAAAACGAATGAAAAATATAAATAAAACATTTTTAAATTGAATTCAAGATATTAACACAATGTTTAAAAGTAGATCAGTTTTTTTTTCTTTTTTTTCCATATTGCTTTAATGTAATGTCCTTAAAGTTTAAGCTTCATTTATTAACTATAAAATATACTTTATTTCTTTCTTTTTAGTTTTGAAATATGACCTGCTCATTTTTTCAGTGTTATTCAATCACATAGTACACAAACAGATCTTATTTAAAGAGCACAACATCCTTTTTGCAACAATAAAAGCCTGTTATAACTTGTAATTCTTGCAAATCTCCTGTGTCTTTTGCTGTCGTAAAAGATCAATAATATCAGAATGGATGGAGCTCTTTGAGAACATGAGCAGTCATGTTATCTGATTAATAGCACTGAGCTGTGTGTGTGTGTGTGTGTGTGTGTGTGAGGGGGGTTTTAAAGGAGATTTGATTTCTTTTATATATCGATCCAGATTCTCCCTTCTCTTCTCCATACTGTGCTCAGTTTAGAGCTAGAGAACAAATAAGCACCGTGTCAAACCAGCAAATAGTAATTTCCTTCTCCATTATTTTAATTTTGACCCTAGATGAGTGGTTTTCTCACGGATCAGGCTGAGTTTAGTTTAGTTCAGGACAATGTTGTTTCACATCTGAACAGGACGGTGGGTGTAATAAGCCGTGTTTAAGGTCGTGTTGACTTTCTGCTCTCATTATTATAGGCAGTTTCTTGCTATTTTGGGTCTGAGCTGTGGGACGTTACATGACAGGAGATCCATCACACAGATTTTTTAGGCTTGCGTCCTGGTTTTTAGCTAAACCTAAATGGGTTTGGTCTTTAAACCTGGGTTTCTTTTAATGCGAGATGGTTGCGTTTCCCTGCTTTCATTCAGATGTGTGTGTGTGTGTGTGTGTTATTTTCACCCTCTTGAGCTGTATTCAGTTTGGCAGAAGCTCAGTGGCTTCCACACACACACACACACACAAACCCGAAGGACTGTGGTTACCCCCCGTTTCTGATCCCCCTCAAAGGGATTTTTTGGGACTTTGGGAACTGAACGATCAAAGCAACTGTGAGCGTGACCCGAGCGATCACACCCGACGCTCTGATGTGCTTTAAAAGAACAGAATCAGCTGATTCTGACTGTAGACCTGTCCATCGCTGTCCCGTTTGGGAATGCTCTGGATGTCAAATAAAGGAAACATTTCCACTGGATTGAAATGGAATCCAAACACCTCCTCCCAGAACGCTTTAGCAACACATCCAGAGCAAAACAGAGAATTCTGATGAAGTGGACCTGTGGAGAACCAGGTTATTAGTTTACTAAAACTTAAACCATTTCTTAATTTTTTTTTAAATAAAACTGAAATCAAATAAAATATAGTTGAGAAATGCGATTTAGTTCAACGTGTACTAAAACTAAAACCATTTCTTAAAATTTTTTAAATAAAACTGAAATCAAATAAAATATGAAAAAAAACTTTTCAGATAGTTGAGAAAGTGATTTAGTTCAACATGTACTAAAACTAAAATAAAACATAATAATATATCTATATTGAAATTATAAATACTCTATATCTATATACTTATAAAAAAACTAAAAAAATAAGAAAAAATTGTTATAGTAATTTGCTTAAACTTTAACTCAAATGAAAAATAAATAAAAGGGAAAAAATCTAAAAATTACAAATTCAAAATATTCATAAAAAGTATATTTTGATTATACTATAATATGGCCTTTGTCCTATTTCATCCCGCACTCAAATGAACAAAATACACAATTTTTTTTTTGTAATTATTGTGAATTTAACATTTATTTTTATACAAATTAAACATGTTTCCCGTCAAAATTATCATTATTATAATGCAAAATCTTTTTTTTTTTTTTTTTACTATGTGGGTAAAAAACAACTACAACAACTTAATTTGTCTAATTAAATGTCTCCTCATTGATGATTAAAAACATTTATTTAATTAATTTACTTCTTTGCATTAATAATTCTAAATTAGGAGGAAAAGTCATGAATGTCATTACTTTATAATAATAACCATGCTTCCTAAAATAGACTTCATTTTCTTTATGCAAAATATTGTGGTTGCTCTGAGTCTCGCTTGGAGTTTTGGTGCAGTTTGAGTCATGATCCAGTTATGATGCATTGATGCATATGTGCTGCTATGTGTATTATATCATATTACAGGATAGTTTCTGATACTCTAGTGCACCCACACACACTCATTATACACTGTGAGCTCATCTCATTATTGTAAAATTCACACAGCCTCATACATTTCAGAAAAGATCAGAGGGCTGGCAGCATTATTTATTTATTTACATGTGACATCAGAATGCAGCTGTATGAATATTAATGACTGCTCTCTGGTCCTATCTTTCTGTGAGTGTGTGTGTGTGTGTGTGTGTTTGTGCATGGCCAGATGTGGTTGTCACTTATCTTCAGAGTAGTTTGTCTCATTCTGTACACACAGAGTTCAGTTATTTACTGACGTGACAACTGTATCTTGAAGATTTCAGGTGATGATAATTGGTTTATCAATAAAGTTGTGTAGTGAGTCCTGTAACTAAACTATGGAAGCTTGTTCTGCCACAGGATGAAAAATAAAGAGGTAATTACGACTTTTTATCTCACAGTTCTAACTTTTTTTTATAAGGAATATAAAGAAACGCGTGATGAATTGAAATTGCAAGATATAAACTTAAAATTGTGAAATGTATAATAAACCTGCAGTTATGAGGAAAAAAGTCACAACTGTGCGATTTACAAGTTTAACTTTTTTTATTCTTAAGTCCATGGCAGAAAAAAAGAAAAGAGAGATGTATGAGATGTAAACTCTCAAATAAAAAGTCTTTTTTTAAAGGCTGTTTTAAAAGTTGAGTAAAAGTTGACTTTATAGTTCAGTTCTGTTTTATACAATATATATAAAAAAGTCAGAATTGTGAGATATAAACTTGAGTTATTTTTTATTCCATGGTGGGAAAAAATCTGAATATCGAGATAGGATGTCATTAAAAAAAATAAAAAAATAAGTAAAAAAAATTCAGAATTGAGAGATATGAAGTAAAAAAAAATTAATTGTGAGATATGAAGTCAGAATTGCAAAAAATAAATAAAAAAGAATTGAGAGAAATGAAGTCAGAATTGCAAAAAAAAAAAACTAAACAAAAAACTAAACAACAGAATTGCAAGATATAAACTTGCAATTGCACCAGATAAAAAGTTAGTTACTTTTTTATTTTCTTCCATGATGAAAACAAAAACAGAATTACAAGATGTAAACCGATATCTGAGGGGGGAAAAAGTTGCAATTACCATGTTTATTTTATTTATTTATTTATTTTTGTCTGGTGGTGGAAAAAAGCTTCTATACTAAAAAATATCCAGGACGTGAAGGCCACGTTTATCCTCCATGGCATCTTCACATATCCATATGGTGATGCTTCTTTTTCCATGCGCATCTTTTTTTGCTGGTTTTGCCATTTATTTAAGTATTAACCAGCATTAAATGACTGATTTTGAGTGACTGTTTTCAACTGTTTGGCTGTTGGTTAACATTAACTAATAAATTGTGCAGTCTAGATGATGACAGCTTAAATAGAGGCAGTTCTGATCTCATGTTGACTTGACTGTTATTGTCCACCCTCTCAGTCTCTGTGCAGCTTCTGAATCTGTTGTCTTTTCAGAGCATGTCGTGTATTTCCGTCATTATTTGTCATTTTACTGGGTCAAGGGGACTCATTGTGTTCATGGCACGACATCTGAGCTCTGATTGATGTTCAACACAAAGCAATGAACCGAAACCACATCTAATGATGCTTTAATTTGATATTTTATGTGCAGTGACTGAAGTCTGTCTTTAAACACTTCTCTTGTAAGTTACAGTGAAAAGCTTGTGTTTAAATGAGCGTTATGCTAACGTTGTTCATAAAACACTCATTAAATATTTACAAAAATAATGTTTTTCAATCACTAATGTTGTCTATATCATACTTTTAGATGATTTTAGTATTATTGAGATTCTATTGTAGTTGTTTTATGTATTAATATCTTCAATTAGTTTAATTTTTTTTAATTAATAATCTTGAATTATTTTCTGTTTTCTATTTAAATTTAGTTAATGTTTTAGTAATTTTTTTTATTTGTAAAAAAAAATCCAGTTTTAATTTTCAGTTTTAATATATTACATTTTTTTTACCATTTATATGAACAATTTTACTTATTTATTTCTTATGATACTGTTTTGATTATTTTAAGATTATTTATATAATTTTTATGTAAATCTCTTCGAATTTACCATTTTGTATGAAATGCGCTATATATATATAAGCTTGCCTTAAAACTATTTTTTAATGAAATGTATTTATTTATTAAATGTATTATACCCTAGTACATCAAGATACTGTAAACTAAGTGAAAACGAGAGAAATGTGACACAATATTTAAATGAATAATAATAATAATAATAATAAATATATATATATTTATAGCACCTATAAATAGCCCTAATGTATTATAATATTTTATATTGATACTTTGATTTTTAGAAATGTATTAAATTCAAACGTATCACTTTAAATAATTTATGGTATTAATTTATTTTTAATAATAATAATAAAAATGAGCCATTTTTACAAAAATAAGATATATCTTATTACTCATTTGTAGAGTTATTCACACAGACCCGGTTTGCTTTAACCCTATAAATCCAACTTGATTGTATTTGTAGATCATATTTCTAGGGCCTCTAAATTATCAACATGATCCAAACTGGTTGCACATGCCTTCTGTCGTCTGATTGACACTTTAGACTTTTTTTAACAGTGAAAAGGTCTTTAGTGTAATTGTACAAATGGCCACAGATCTTTTGAGGAGCATTTATTTGTTAATCTCTCAGTAATCATTGGATTGCATTGTGTTATATGTTTGGATCATTTCATTCTTATTTTACCAAGACATATTTTTGGAGACATAAAATGAGATATATCATTTTATGTCAGTATTTGTTGTACTGTTATAAAGATCTCAGTGATTTACATGGATTTACATCCAGCCTGGTTTCATTCAGTTTACTTCCATAAAACTGCCATAAAATTTCTTGAAGTGGCAATTGTTGAATTTGTAATGAGTTGTAACTGTGCTATTTAATGGACCTGTACTATTCTAGTAATATGCATGCTAACATGCATGCTATGCTAAATATGTATGCTAACAACTAGTTAAGAGACCCTAAAATAAAGTGTTACAGAAACATTTACTTGAAACATTTACTTTGAACATTTAATTACAATAAAGCAGTGCATTAAAATGTATAGAGTTCTTTTTGTCATAAGAAAAAGTTATTATACCTGTTATAGTATAACAACACTTTTTTTGTAACTTATTTCAATATAGTAGAATACAATATACTGTGATAAAAGCTTCAGCAGTGATCTCAACATGACATTTTGATGCCGTCATATATCAAGCTTTATAGGGTTAATTTACTGTGTGAAATGATGGCAAAATCAGCTTTTACATTGTTCTTTTTCTAAGATGATCTTATATGTAATGGTTCATTTCCAACACATTGCACTGTTTTAGCCGGCACATTTCCAGAGACGTTTGAAACTGAAAAAATCCTGTGAAAAAACGTCATGCCTTTGTCTCGCTCACTCAATCTCAACATGATCTCATGAGTATACGTGTGTATTTTTACGTTAAATGTGGTTCTACCACACGTACATTTACTTACGTTTTCATGCACATAAAAACGTACAACTTAGACGTATTTATAGCAGTAAAACGTAAAAATACTTACGTGTTAGCAGCTAAAAAAACTTACATAATCTAACGTAAAGTGTGAATTTATACGAATTCCCATGTATTAATATTAAAATCGTGGCTTTAATGATTTAAATCTGTTGTATTAAATTGTCATATCAATAAATGTTTTTATTGAATTTATTGTAACCAGTTTACTCATCTACTTAATAGGAATAACATTTCTGTGCATGCTGCAAACCATAGATACACAAAAGCACAGCATAAAATTACAAATCACATCCATTTTATTTGTTTGTTTGCATATCCATATCAATCGATCTTCAAAGCCCGCGCTCGTTATGATTCGAAATTTGAAAATTTGAAAATAGCGCCAGTGCGCCACAGGAACGTTACGACATGGTTTACGGCACTGATATTGAACTCTCATTGGTTCTCATATAATTCCTCACAGATTGCGACATGTCGTGTTTCAGTTGACAGACATTTGAAATCAGTACTGCGCCAGTGCGCCTTCACGGAGAGAAGACAGATTCATAATTTCACGGATTAATAAATTAAATTCTCTGTACCCTATAAAAACTATTACCTCCAGAGAGGACTGCGACTGGAACTCATTATCATTTGAACTACTTTTGGTACCACTTTAGATATTTTTTCGCAAAAAAATAAATGATTAACGTTATGTTTGTTTTTCTGTTATTTGTTTATTTATAACAGTAACGTTATGTAGTTTTAAGAAATGGTTATGGGTAGGTTTAGGGGTAGGTGTAGGATTAACGTTAGTGGCTCAAAAAAACGTTTTAATGTTATATTTTTACTAAAATTGTGTTTTATGATTTATTCTTTTAACATTCTGTACAAAATGGGTAGGTTTAGGTTCTGGTGAGGTATAGGGATCTTACATTTATCCAAAAAAAAATCATAAAAAGGGAAAATATACATAAATATTCAAAAAATTAATCAGATACGCATTGAAAAGCAGCTTCATGAGCAAATTTCTATGGATAACTGACTGGTCAGAGAACACGTTCTATCTGCACTTATTTGAGGTTGTTTTTACGTAAATTTCGATACGTATCGAACCTGTAATTACGTCCAGATAATACGTAAATGACACCGTAAATACGTAAAGGCACATACGTATTGGACAGTTTTAATTTACGTCTAAAAATGTACGTTTGATTGTGAGATCAGGCTGGAAATCTACTTCTCAATGGTTGTTTCACCGGTCAGAGACACAGATGGTCACTGGTTAGTTTGGGATCATCTCCGATGACTCAATTTAGTGCCTGTAATCAAACTTTAGGTGACAAAGATGTTGTAGTGCACCTCTGATCTTGAGCAGAAATGTCGGTAGTCTATTTAGGTAGTCAGTGAGTTGTGAATATTAGAAAGTGTAGGCTAATTTATTATTAGCTTTTTTTTCTTATATATGTTTATTTGCTATAGACGTGTGTGTGTGTGTGTGCATGTGTGCGTGCATGTAAGTTTATTATTTAAGGAACATGTTGAGGTGATGATGAGGGGACAGTCCTTTATACTGAGTTTGTATTTCTTCTTTTAGTAGAGCTCTATGATTTCCACGATGGAGAAAACGTGGAGTCGCTTCATGAGCATTTGACCGTTTGATTTGAGTAAAACTAGCGTCATATCACATGCACAGAACTGTAAAGGTATTCATGGCAACCCGTCAAAATAAAAGTCCTGTTTAATATAAAGACAAGTATTTGCCAGAAATGTATTCCTATTGTTCAGCAGATTGCACATAACCTACTACTACTAAAAAGAAACAAACATTATTTTTTAAGGAATAATTAACATTAACATTAAATTAATAATTAAACATTTCTTCCATGTTTTAGTTTTAATAGTAAATCGTAAAGTTTGCTTAATTTTTAATAATTAAAAGTAAAATTAATGTTTTATGCCTTCATTTGTATAACCAGAAAAGTGTAAATACACAACAGATTTTCTAAGGGGAAAGGCTATTTTAAGAAAAAAATAAATAAATAAATTAAGTTGTTGTTATGCATTTAAATAATTAGACATGCTAAAACACAGAATTTGGTAACAATAAAACATATGGTGAAGAAAAAAATAAAACATTTCATAGGGCCTTAAACGTAATTTTTTAAAAACTTTTAATAAACTGTTTTGAACAAGTATACGTTTCATGATTTTTATTAATTACACATGCTTTTCAATTAATACAATTTAATTTAACCATTAAAAAAGGAGTTGAGAAATTGAATTTGGGAAAAAATAAAACTGATTTGATATTGCCCTATTTTAGTACTTTGATAAAATGCGTCCTTATCTAGTCATGCAGCATCGATTTACTCTAATTTGAAAATAAGCTAAATCTCCAACTGTTTGCTAAATGGGAGAGAAAGTTAAGACATGCTTTCTCTAAAGTCAGTTTGAATTGAATCGTTGATATGCTTAAATGCAAGAGTTTATTAAATAATCAAATCACAGTTGTGTCCATCAATGTTGGAGGACAGACCTCTTCAGCATTGTGAATGAAAGTGCATTAGCGCTGTTATTCTTTGGCATGTATTTTGCAGCTCTGTGGGTGTTACATACACGAGGTCAGCTGTTTCGATGAGAGCTCATGACACCCCACTGTGTTAATGGAGCTATTAATGTGTGTTTATTCTACTGAATGTGTGTCTGCACATCGAAGACCCATTGGTCGATGGGAATCCCTTACTGAAAGTTACATAGGACTAGATCTTTTAGTGGAAGGTTGGCACTTTATGAATTTGATTATAGTAATATTTAAATAGTGTTTTTCTCATTAAGTCATTATTTTTCTCCCGTAGGTATTTAAGTCAGTCCTTGTTATAGAGTTATAAGCCACAAACTTTGATTTGAAACAAAAAACAAAACAAAATCGGACATAAAGACCAGACTTAATGACTTTACTGAGGCAAAGAACTACAATCCCATGAAGCTTTGCGAATGATGTAATCAAATTAAAAATAGTGAAATATAAAACTATTGGGCCCTATTTTAACGATCTGAAACGCAAGTGTCAAAGCGCGAAGCGCAAGTAAGTTTGTGGGCGGGTCTCGGCGCTGTTGCTATTTTCCCGGCGGGATAAATGGCTCTTGCGCCCGGCGCAAATCTAAAATGGGTTGGTCTGAAGTAGCTTCATTATTCATAGGTGTGGTTTGGGCGTAACGTGAAATAAACCAATCAGAGCGTCATCCAACATTCCCTTTAAAAGCAGTTGCGCAAGTTCCATTATGGATTGCTATTATTATGGCGTATTTACCAGGTGCACGCCAGGAGCGGTTCACAGCCGAGGAGACTGATGTTCTTGTAAGAGCAGTGAAAGACAGAGAAGTTGTGTTGTATGGGGATGGGAGAATAATTAGCCTGAATAATTTGTAAGCTAGATTTATGCCTATTTTTTCACATCTTCGTGGCACACCACAATGATTTCCGTCATCTCATGTGTTAATATTCTTTTAGTGTAACAATTTATGATTTGCAAAAATAACTGTTGCATCTGTGTAGATTACATGATCAAAGTGTATGCACGTTGTGCACGCTATACATTATGGTCAAGCATGTGCCCTTAAAATAGCATAATGAACAACGCGCCACGCGCCACTGACTTTAGACTAGGTTTTTTCTGGTCAGTGGCGCAATTGTTTAATGGAACAGCAAAATAGCACCAGGGATTGTTTGCGCCAGAACACGCCTCCTTTTTTGCGCTGAACCGCCCAGGGAGCGCAAGTTCATTCACTAGTTTAGCGACGTGCTTCTGTGGAGGGAAAAGCGCGCTTTGCGCGGGTGAAAAATAGGAATGACACATGCGTCGGTGTACAAAGTCAATTGCGCTGGGTGCAAGATAGGGCCCATAGTCTTTTTTTGTATGTTTTGTATTTTCTCATTGAATATATCATATTCAGCATATCAAACATGTCAAAAACTGGTGTGCAAACAGTATTTCATGTTGAAATTAATTTTGTTTTGGATTGAATCTGCATCTAATAAATAAGTAATTATTTATAAATTGGGTAAATGTAACAAGATGTAAAAATAACAGAAAAGGTAATTGTGACATCTCACAATTTGGAATTTTTTTCTCGCAATTCCATTTCACAATTCTGACTTTTTTTTTCTGTGTGTGTGTGTGTGTGTGTGTGTGTGTGTGTGTGTGTGTGTCGAAGCTTTAGGCCACTTCCATAAATATCGTGCGTATCCTGCTGTGAAGGAGATATTAGGCTCTCGATGTGAGGCGATGTCAGACGTGGAGTTTGTAGTGCTGTAGGAAACACATGACCAGATTAAGGGTTTAGGAGCGTTTGAAGCGGTCGGGGTCTGAGGCAGTTTGGGAGTGACGGGATTAGAGGGCAAATACAACCCCCGTTCTTAAACAAGACACTAGACCCAATTACTGAGCCGCTGTGAAATACATGTGATGATCTGATGGCTGCGACTTTTGCATACTTGATGTCTAAAGCAGAGTCACTCAGCAACGCTCTGTAATTGTGTTGATAAAGCTGCACTCATTCAGAGTTAAGTCGATTTCTGTGTTTGTTTGTGTGTATTGACAATCTATTTTCCTGTTTGACACGTGATGCTTTGATACAATCAGTATTTTACAATCGTACAATAAGTCCCTTCTGCTCACTAAGTCTGAATTTATTTATTTGATAAAAAATACAGGAAAAACTGTAATATTGTGAAATATTATTCCTGTTTAAAATAACTGTTTTCTGTGTGAATCTGTGTTAAAGTGTAATTTATTTCTGTGATGCTCCGCTGTATTTTCAGCATCATTCCTCCAGTCTTCAGTGTCACATGATCTTCAGAAATAATTCTGATATTTTGATTTATTGCTCAAGAAACTTGTCTGATTATTATCAGTGATGTAAACAGCTTCATATTTTTGTGGGAACCGTGATGCATTTACATTTTCTTAGGATTCTTTGATGAACAAAAAGTTCAAAAGAACAGCATTTATCTGAAATATAAATTTTTTGTAACATTATAAATGTCTTTACTGTTGCATCTTTTGATCGATGCATCACTGCTGAATAAAACCGTTCATTTCAAACATCCTAGTTTATGCATGTCCTCTTAAAACAAAAAGTACAAGTCTTGCACATTTTGTGATTATATGCGATTTGCATATTTATGCATAATATGCATAAACATATTGTAGTTTTGAACTAATAAAAGGTACGACTTGACATCCTTGAATGCATTGCAGTCCAGTTTGGAATAAAAGCGTAATGTTGAATATATTAACTGTTGAAATGCCAGAGTTTCTCCAAACTCGAGTATAAATTGAGGAACCATACTGAGATAAAAACACATCAGACCACCCAAACGAACCAAACTGACATCAACCACACTTGACAACTTGTCAAATTGGGTGTAAAAACAGCCTCTGTGTGCTGAAGTCAGGCTGTAGTCAGGTCATTATTTAAGCGATGACCCTGGTATTTGCGTTATATTAGCATGTGATTACATGAGGCAAGGACAGGGCAAGTAACTGCATTAAAGATCTGCTGTACTGCTTTTGAGTTATTCCTCACTGATGGGGTCATGCTTCATTATCATAGCATGGATCACAGCAAGGGGGAAACTTCTGAAAATAAAGGTCTGGAGCATTTTAATAGCCATAACAGTGGTTACTTTTGTGTGTGTGTGTGTGTGTTTTAAAGAAGTTAATGCTTTTAAACCGCAAGGATGCATTAAATTGATCAAAAGTGACATTAAAGACATTTAAAATGTTACAAAAGATTTATTTTTCAAATAAATGCTGTTCTTTTAACTTTATTTTCGTAAAAGAACCCTGAAAATTAAACGTATCATGATTTCCAAGACAAATATATGAAGCAGCACAACTGTTTTCAACACTGATAATAATCAGAAATGTTTCTCGAGCAGTAAATCATCATATTATTATGATTTCTGAAGATCATGTGACACTGAAGACTGGAGGAATGATGCTGAAAATATAGATTTGAGCACAGGAAAAAACAACAACATTTTAACATAGATTTGCATAGAACACACTTTTACTGTGTTCATTCTAGCCACGTGCAAACATTTTTTTTAATTGCATGAATGATTATTCAACTGATCAGTCTTTTATATAAATCTACCGATGCATGTGGACATAGTCTAGAAATTCACAACATAATGCAGACAGAATTGTATTGACTTCTAGATTCAAGGGATTCAGAGATGAGTTTGACCTGCAGCGGCGGATTTCTGTGGATTATTATCATCATCTTTAGCTATATAGTGACAGTCGAGAGCTTTCAAAGTGTGTGTGTGTGTGTGTCAAAGCAGATAGCGTGCACCTGGGGCCTTGTCCAGTTTACCCTCTTCAGTGCAAAGCGCCTGGAGCAGACAACAGCTAGAGGACATGTGAGTGAATGTAGGTGACTTAGAGATGTTAGTGTGTGTGTGCTGTAAGAAATGGTCTGGATGAAATTGGATGGAGAAACCTGATGTGATTTTAGTCTGCATACTTCCTCATGAAACCCCCAACACACACACACACACACACACACACCGTGACAAATCACGTGAGGGAAGCAAACGGCACTTAAGGGTCTCTCTTCATGACTTATATATGAGTTCGGGGGGTTTTGGCTCGTATTATCCACCTCAGTGCTGCTGTAACCTCTGCATCAATATTGCACAGGTTTCTCGGTTTTATCACTGTTTTTCATAGTGAGCTACATAAGCTGCATTTTAATGCAACATATGTGTAAATAAATAGTTTGACTTCTTTCATTATCAAAAAACCTTGATCATAATCTGCTATTTTACCCAATATTTGCATGCATGTTTTTTTTTTTTACATTATTATGCATCTCATATTGCACTGTCAATCTTAAGCATAATTTTACTATCATTGAGATACTATTATAGTTTTTATTAATGTTAAGAGTCAGTTTTAATTTTAATTTAAAGTTTTTGTCATTTTTAGATTTTTTTTTAATGCCTGCATAGTTTTTATCAATTTAATAATATTTCTGTATTTTATTTTTATTTTATTCAGCTATTTCTATGTTATTTTATTGTATTAAAAGCAGTGTGTTCAAAAAATTAATTGCGATTAATTGCATCCAGAGTAGTGGATGTTTTTGTTTACATAATATGTTTGTGTACTGTGTATATTTATTATGTATATATATATATATATATATATATATATATATATATATATATATATATATATATATATATATATATATATATATATATATATATATATATATAAATAATATGTAATAAATGGTGAGTAAAATATTAAAAAAAAGATGCATATACTTGCGAGTGTGTCTGTAGGGGGTTGCTTGGAAGTCGGCTATCTATGTAGGCTGTAGACAGCATGCTAGGGAACAGAACTGTTGTGTTTCTCCTTAAAGAGGGATCCAGGAGACCCCCTACTCGTCCTCAGGGGCTTTTTGGGTTGTTTTTCATTATATTTCCAGTGTGCTGCTCATTTAGGATTAGATTTGGAGTCGACCACACACTAGTCTGGGGTTTCAATTTAATGCTCAGGCGTTAATCACAGCTCAGAGGAGATGTGAAAGCATGTGTTAAAGCAGTCAATATTTTAATCTTATTCTTTGTAATAGGTGCTGATGTGAAGATCAGGGAGGCAATAACAGAGACATGCGGTGTGGGGGTGTTTAATTATACCGGCTGTGTGTGTGTGTGTGTGTGTGTGTGTGTGTGTGAGAGAGAGAGTGTGTGTCTGGCTTTGTTCAGCTCCGCAGGCAGATGTGAGCTAAATAAAGTTGCAGTTTCCACACAGACTGTATTTTTGTTCTTGGAAGTTGTTTTCTTTTTTTAGATGTGGACCATATGCTATAATTATGTAATGGTCGTTTCTTCCTGTATGAGCATTATTTTCAGTATATAGTATTATCTATTTTGAATTTTATTTGAGCTTTTATTTAAAGTTTAATTTTTATTTATTTTTTGTTTTCATCCTTTTTTATATATATATATTTCTATTTAGCTTCATTTTATTTCTGTTTTACCTCAACTTAATTTCATTTAGTTGCCAAGCCAACACTTGTTATTTTAATTTAAGCTTCTGAAGTTTTTTTGTTTGTTTGTTTTGTTTTGATCTAATATTTTTCTAATATTTATATTTTATTAATTTCTCAGCTTTGTCAGAAAACAAAAACAATGGCCCCTTTTCACAGACTGTGATGATGCATGATGATTTTTTGTGACATTAGTATTATTCTCCTCTTTTGGAAAGTCAGAAATGCAATTGTGGATTTATTTTGCTGTTGCAGCAAATTGGTTTATGTTAGATATAGTTTCCTTTCTCCACTATAGAAGTTGACCTAACTGTGCTGAATGAAACACTAGTGAGGTGAATGAATGACTAAAGCTCCTCACACACAGATTCATGAAGTACATGAGAGAACAATGTCTTGTATCTGCATGTGTTTGTGGCGTCATTAACAACAGATGAGGACCTCATTGTCAGAAAAATGGTAGAAAATGGCAAACTAATTGCTGCTTGCTGTTGGGGCAGAAGGGGAGTATAAAAAGCTATTCAGGTGTAGAATATGATCTGTTTAACATGCTGTAGAGTAGCACACAGAACTTAATGACTTGTATTCACAGCACAGTGTGGAAATACGACGGCGTGGCTCACTGTGTGTCACAGGAAGCTGTTCGCTGGATCAGGAAGCTTTATTCTCCTGCTCCACATCCAGCCTCCAGATCTGATTTGAAGAGCACATGGTGTGCTCAGACAGCAAAAAAGAAAAAGAATCACCACTTTATTTTTTTCCCCTAAACCGCTAAAACTTAAGAAAGTTCAAGGACTTCATTGAGGGAAGCTGAGCGCAGACATGCGTCCGTTTGAAGTCTGATGAAAAGCAGCACAGAATATTAATGCAGTCATTTTTTAAGTCTAGGTTGCATGCAGGGAATTCAGACTGATAGTAAGGAGTCTTAAGTATTTTTACTGATACATATTTTTAATAATATATCTATAATAATCATATGATATTTATATATATATTAGTGCTGTCAAGATTAACGTGTTAACGCAGACAAATGTTTTTTTTTATTATTTAACGCAGAGGTGGAGCCACTCTTCTTACAACTGCTGCTTCTGTCTCTTTATTTTTTTCTTGACAAGAATTGCGTTTTTGTTATTATATGCAGAACGTCTTTATGACTACACAAATGCGGCGGCGTGTGCTGTAGCCTATATCATTCATATTTAAGCACAAAAGAAACTGTGATTATGCAACGTTGTACGCATGTCATCAGTTAATTCATGGAGTTACCAAAGAGGTGATTTATGCTGTCTTTATATACTGTCTTTGTTGTTTCTACATTCTACATTTTCTACATCGACACTTCCGAAGTCTGTTCAGATCCCAACATTTTTCAAAATATCTTCTTTTGTGTTCAACAGAAGAAAGGAAATTATACAGGTTTGGAACGTTTATACCCGTTCACTTGATGAAATATAATTATGTCATCAAGTAAATGATATATATATATATATAATTTAAAAACTTTAATGTTAAGTGGGATTAATCATGATTGAGAAAAAATATATATATATAAAAATATAATTTACTTATTTTTGCATTTGCCAGAGTTGTTTATTTATGTCACAGACCAACAAACATGGCAACAGTGACCTGCTAGACAGCTTATTTAATTTAACCATTTTATTTTATTTTATTTTATTTTATTTCTTTTTATTTTTTTATTTCTTTTTTATTTTATTTTATTTCTTTTTATTTTATTTTATTTCTTTTTCTTTTTTTATTTTTATTTACAAATCCAAACCCTACAAATGGCCAATTTAATTGATTTCGATTTGGGATTGACCTGATTCTGTTGTGTGATTCATTTGTGCAGTTCCTACAGGACACAGACACATTACAAAAAAAAAATGTGCTTATATTTCTGTATGACCCTGATGGGTTTCCAACACCAGCGGATGTTTCTGGAAGCTGTTTTTAAACCAGTTGAAGGACTGTTGAGGTTTCTCCTAAATTAAATTCTTCCTAGTCCGAACAGTCGCCATTTTTAAGACAATTATTTCATAGTGCCACAGGTTAGCATTTCGCTCGGGTCGGAAATCACATCTCACCCTTCACATCCACTCCAAAGCAGGACAACACCGATCCCATTCCAATTTAGAGGATGGAATGAAATTACTCCGCATTCCAAGGCATTCCGACAGCGAGGATATAGAATTCCGTGTATAATAGGAATTCCCTCAAGGGAGAATTTTGGAATAATGATAGTGGAAAACGAACAGCGTCTTATTGTCATGCAGATGTGGCGATTTTTCTCAGAAGCAGGTTTTCGCGTCACAGACACTAATATCCAATTCTAATTTATATTCTGACACTTTAGACAAATGCAGCCTGTTTTCTTTTTAATGGAAACGAATCACAGGATGTATGATGGTGTTGGATTGAATGGGACGGGAGAAGGGATGAATATAATGAGTTTTATTGTCTGGTTATTGGAGTATATTTTAAGACGCAGACGCTCTTATCACAGCCGTACACAGCAGCGTCTCTGAGCTGTCAGTCATGCATCAGCAGAGAGTTTATTATTGAATGTTAGGTTGACTAAAGCTCCTTCACATGGAGCTTATTTAATGAGCGACCTCTCATACTTTTTTTACTTATAATGCAGTGATTTATGAATGCACACTGCACTCATTGCAGCATGACCACAGCTGATTGTGTTTTACACCGTTGTCTCTTTGCTTTGCTTTCAGATAAAGGTCAGTAATTTTGTGTAGACATTTCTGATTGTAAATGTCATGCACTGTTTTGTCTGAAACACAAGTGCTAGTGAATGCTGAGCGATATGACCTTCAGTGTTTCGCTGTATAGAGAAGAAAGTGTCTGAATGATCAGTGTCACGCTGCTCAAACTAGTGCTGCACTACATCAAAATAATGCTCAAGTGCTTACTGTCTGTTGTCAACAAAAGAAAGTTTAAGTTCTCTATTTTATATTATTCTAAAATACTTATTTTTTGTTTATTTTAAAGGAGAATATTTAATTATTATTATCATTATATTTTTGTATTTTTTTCATTACAGTATTATATTTTCCTTAAATTTATTTTTTTATTTTACAGTCAAATATTACAGTAGTAAATATTAAATAATAAATTATTATTATTTTGTTATTGTCATTATTATAATATTATTTCACAGTATATGTTCTTAAATACTCAATTGTTAATTTACCATAAAATCGTAATCAATAAGATCAACCTAGACACTTTGACTATAGACCTCCAGCATCTCTCTTCTGTTGATTTCTCAATCTCTGAATAGTCTTTTATGCTCCTATCAGAACTAGAACGGTCATCTTTTCGCGATGAGTTTCCCCGGTAAACTGGTGAACTGCAAAAGATGAAGACAGCTGGGTGTGTCCTTGATTGGATTCAGGACTTACTGTTTACAGACAAGTCTCCAGAGAGCATCAGAAAGCCTTTGCGAGGTCTTTGAGAGATGCACGGTCACAGTTCTACTCCAATATCATTAACAATAGCCCTGGTAAATCCAAGCAACTTTTTTTCTACTATCAATTACATCCTTAAATCACAAACTCCATTGTCATTCAGGAGCTAGAGAGGAGAGATGATCGGAAATTTATAACATCCGCTTCGACCTATCCAGCTCCCCAGTTCTGTCTATCCCGACTGTAGACCCACATCCTGGGAGCTTCTGGTCCATTTAAAACAAAATAAACAGTTTAAGAAATTCCACTCCACCATTGATCTCTCTGTTTCTGTGTAAAACTAGTTCTCATCTTACCTCACTGGAAGAACTGAGCATGTTGCATTAGCAGAGGTTAAATCCTTCACACAATGTCACCCGTGGTGTCCCTCAAGGCTCAGTGTTCGGCCCCATTCTGTTTATCCTTTACATGCTCCCCTTCGGTCATGTAATCAGCCAGCATGGATTTTCTTTTCATTGCAACACTGATGACACTCAACTCTACATCAAGACCAAGTCAACTTCCACTCTGACCACCCGCCTGGAGGAAATAAAAGCGTGAATAAAGCAAAATTTCTTGCAGCTAAACAACTCCAAAGGATATTTCAATTTCAACATCAGTTGCCAGCTTGTGTGTTAAAATGGACTCTCATCTGACCTTTGAGGACCACATTAAACATCTGTGTAAGACCTCTTTCTTCCACCTGAGGAACATCACCAAACTTAGTTCCATGCTCACTCTAGCAGATGCAGAAAAACTTGTCAACGCCTTTGTTTCCTCCAGGCTGAACAATTGCAACGGATTATAAATAAAAAGTATTATTATTATTTAATGTTTTATGGTATTTGTTATTTAATAATAATTATAATAATAATAGTGAAATAAATAAATGTAATTAAAATAATAATGATAATACGGAGCCCCGCACATGAAATTCAAGAAAAAATAAATAAATTGTGCGCACTATTTACTAATTCGTTCCCTCAATTTACTAAAACTTGCACACGATTACTATTGCGTTCCCTCGATTTACAATAGCATTCGCTCGATTTGCTAAATCGTGCACAAGACTTAGAAAATCGAGGGAATGAATTAGTAAATTGCAATTGCTAGTTAATAGTTATGCTGCTATTTTTATTCTATTCAGATGAAATGTCTGTCACATCACTCATAAATATTGTTTTTAAATTGATATAATCTACTATTTAAGTTGTTAAATTGTATTTTTTAACAATTGTCACTCAGAAATCTTACAATTTCATAGTTAATTATGAAAAAACAGCATTGCACAGTAACATGCGAAAAAAGTAGCACATTGAATTAAACAACATTTTAAAGTAAAAGACTAAAATAGCATTTTCTTGTAAAACTTTAATCTTTATTTATTTACAATTATTTACAGTTTCTGCTTACTTAAAGGTTAAATGCATTCTAGTTTACCTATTTTAGGAACAAACTGTGCAGAATTATTTGTGCACCAAAATGTAATGCTTCATGTTTGGGGTTGGTTTATGATCAGTCTTACTAGAGATGAAACACAACTCCCTAATTCTCCTGGTCTCTTCTTTATAGAGGAAAATTACTATATAAGGTACATCTTGAGTTATTATTGTCCCTGTGGATAGTCAGACCGAGCTCATCAATCTATTTTAAACATGCATTGTAATACACTCAGACATTTGTCTCTTGCAGACGTCTGGAGTGTGTGTGTGTGTGTGTGTGTGTGTCTGTAGGGATCACACACGCACACGTTTTATTATTCTGTTGCTCGTAACAGCCGGTGTGCTCGTGGTTTCTTGTCTCTAGAGGTTTGTTGATGGTAAAATGCTGATGTCTGTGTTTTCCTTTGACCTGCCAGAGGCTGATTTGGTCACATGCATCTCTACAGTATTTTAAGAAGAGAAGTGCAAGGTTATTTTTTTACTAAGACAAAGTCTATAGTGAATGTGCTGTATTTAATGTCATTTCTGAGTCTCTTTACTCTACATGTGCACTACAATGTCCTCTAATCCAGTATTTCCATGGAGAGATCATGACTGAAGGAAATATCATATAGATTTATGTCAGGATGCATTTATATTTAAAGCATCTGTACTCGATGTGCTCTTGTGTTTATATAAGATACTCACTGAAAAATGGCCTAGAGTCCAGGGAGAAATTAAAATGCATTGCTAGATGG
This sequence comes from Carassius auratus, assembly GCF_003368295.1. Taxonomy (NCBI): domain Eukaryota; kingdom Metazoa; phylum Chordata; class Actinopteri; order Cypriniformes; family Cyprinidae; genus Carassius; species Carassius auratus. Next base: position 122,166 of record NW_020526393.1, on the reverse strand, counting down.
ACATGAAAGTAATCTGCATAATATGATGGCGTTTCCCCTTTACTCAGAGTCCAACATGTCATTTTTCTGCACCACCAGTAGTGGGTGAAATTAGAAAAATTTGAACTTCATTATTATTTTTATTAACATTTTTTATGCCCTTTTGAAAATGCAATTATTCAGCTTTTTTTTTTCATGCAAAATAGTGGAAGAAAGCACAGGTGATTGTGTTTGTCACTTCCACAGTTATTTTAGCATCTAGATATTATTCTAGATTTTATTATTATATTATAACATGTATTACTATATATCATTTTGAATCCATTTTTATTATTTTCTTTCTTTGTTTTAATTTTAGCTATAGTACTTTTGTCCCATTGTTTTTGTCATTTTTAGTAGTTTTGTTTAAAAAAAAAACAGATCTGTCTATGTGTAGTTTTTTACTTTTTTTTTATTTTAGACTTGATTTTAGTACATTACTAAACTAAGATGATAATATTATTAGGATATTATTATAGTTTTTATTAATACATTAAAAATAGCTTATTTGAAATTTTTTGTTTTCATTTTAATTTTAAAATATTTTAGTACTTTTTGTTGAACATTTTTTGTCATTTTTATTGTCTGTGTGTGTATGCATGCATGCTTTGGATTAAAGCGTCTGCTAAATGCATAAAGATAAATGCACTTGTCTGATATTCTATTAATTTTCCACTTAGATGAAAGTCTTTAGAAGTGTAAAGATTCACGACAGTTGTTTCTTTCATGGATGCTTTGTATGCTTCAATTTAAAGTTTTTATAGATTTTATAAGTTAATGTGTGTGTATGAGTGCCTTTGTGTGTGTGTGTGTGTGTGTGTGTGTGTGTGTGTGAGTGTATTACAATGCATGTTTAAACTCTTTCTCTCACCCACACTGAGTATGTTTAAAAACCCCACTCCATTTCTAGACGGTGAACCCAGTCAAGTATTTCTGGCTTGTCACAGTTTGACTGTCACATCAAAACCGATGTCCTGACATATTCTCAACTTATTATTCATCTCACAGCGCTGTCGCTTCTCACTGCTGGAGTCTAACGGAGAGTCACTGTGTAGAGGGTAGTTCACCTGAAAATAAAAATCTGCTTTCCTCTTTCCAAACCTTTATTTCAGGACTTTTTCAGTACTATTTTAGAGTTTATTTCTTGTGCAGAGACCTCAGACCTCAAAGGGTTAAAATTCTAACAATGAGGGAAAATTGTCACTTTATTATTATTATTATTCTAAAATAACATTATTATTCCTACTTTGAAAAGTAGTGTATTTCTGTATTATTTCTGTCACAATTTCTTCAAATTAAACCACTGACTTTTATTTTGACGGGGTTGAATGGAAGTTTCTGTGTAAATGATACAGCGATAGATTTTCTCAAATTAAATCATAGTTTGGTAGGATGTTGCTCTTTCTATATAATAAAGTCAGGCCGTGATGAGGACTTTCATTTGCATTTACATTTATGCATTTGTGACCCTTTAGTCGCTGAGGTATATTTTTAGCAATAGCCAAAAAAAAAAAAAAACATAATATGGGTCAACATTGTAGATGTTTCTTTTATGCCAAAAATAATTAGGATATTAAATAAAGATCGTGTTCCATGAAGATGTTTTGTAAATTTCCTACCGAAAATATATCAAAACTTAATGTTTGATTAGTAATATGCATTGCTTAGAATTAATTTGAACAACTTTAAAGATGATTTTCTCAATATTTAGATGTTTTTGCACCCTCAGATTCCAGACGTTCAAATAGTTGTATCTCAGCCAAATATTGTCTGATCCTAAAAACCGTACATGAATGGAAATCTTATTTAATAAGCTTTAAATCTCATTTTTGAAAAAAGAAATTGACACTAGAGACTGGTTTTGTGGTCTAGAGTCACATTTAGCAGACACTTTTTATCAAAAAATGACTTACAATAGTGGAGTACAATCAATTCGTCAAAGAACTTGGACTTTTCAAGCTCCCAAAAGAATAAAAAAGTAACATAAAAATATAATAATGGTGCAAATTTTGCCGCCTTCTGTAGATGTAATGTCCTCTATATGTTTAATATGAACGTTATGATTTCAGGCAAACTATTCCTTAAACCGTTTAAGCAATTAAAAACATTGGTATGTAACATCTGCATGATTCTGTTGTATTTGTGTGCTCTTTTTTTCCAGTGCTTCATTTATGCCATGAACAATGACAATGTTAAAATTTGCATTGCATTTCTCCATCTTTTTCCTTTCAGGGTCAGTTAGTCACCCACAATATGGCACAATAATGAGCTCAGATTTGCTCCGGCAGACCTTTGTTAGATGAGTTTTTTTTCTCGTGCTGAATTCGGTCTGATTAATTGACTTCCCGTGGAGTTCTTGGCTGAAACGGCTCAATTTGTTAAAGACGAGTCTTTGTGCTGGTAACCCAGGGGCCGACGCGCTTCAGGAAAGAGCCCTGAAACATGATTGTGTCGTCACTGATCTGAGAACAGCTCCACCCGTGTCTCTCCTCACCTGCGCTTCAGTCCTCATGTGTTTGTTAATGTTATTTCCCCGGAGTAATAAACCAAAAATAATTATCTCTGCTTGTATCTGCGTTGATTAGAGAGGAAGCGAGAGAGAGGCATGATGGGAACTCCAGCAGATATCTTTTCTCCGCCTGAATCTTGTGTGTGTTTGTCAATGCAGTAACAAGTGCACAAGTTATCAAACTTGCTTGCAATTTTTTCTTTGAGTTGTGAGTTTGTATCTGGCAGTTGCAAGTTATTAATTACAAGACGTATAGTCAGAAATCTGAGAAACAAGCCGTGAAATGCGAGAAGTGCACTTGTAATTTCAGACTTTTTTCTCGCAATTACGAGTTCGATATAAACTTGTAATGTATTTGCATTTTCAGACTTTTTTCCCTTCAATTGCGAGTTTAGATCTCAATTCTAAGTTATTAATTTGTAACATTTAAACTTTGTTTCTGTTAAAAAAGTCAGAATTGTGTGATGTAAACTTGTAATTGCAATTAATAAACCCCATTTCTGACATTTTTCCTTACAATTGCAAGCTTAGATCTCACAATGCGAGTGATTAACTACAAGATGTAAACTCAGAATTCGATTCTTTTTTTTCCATTTAAATTTATTTCTTTTTTTTTTGTAATTCTCATTTCTCATTCATTCTTAATGTGATTCACATTAGGTTAAAATTACAGTAATACAGTATTTTAGAGTGAGTTGTAATGAAAATAATGCAATAGAATGATGCACATTATAAATCATAAATCACATTCAGTCTGGTATTATAGTTATGATCATTTAAAATAAATAAGAGATTATATTTTGCAGAATGAAAATGAAGCCTTTCTAAGACTATTAAACACATTTCCCTGAAGCAAAGATGTTTTATTTTTTTTATTTATTTTGTAAATCTCATTATTTTTTAATAACTCTCATGAATATTATAATTCGGCTGATTTAGAGCTTGTGGCTCTTATTGGGGTCATGTGTCTTTCCTAACTCATATACTGTAATCTTTTGGTGAAAAGCAAGAGAAGAAATAGTTTGAATGTTCATTCCGCTGCTTTTCATACAAAAAGAAACAAGTTTCAGTGAATTTCAATTTATTTTTGGGTCTGTTCCTCACAATTCCTCTTTCTCTCATATGCTTTATTTCAAATGCTGTAAATTCAGTGCACTTTAAACATGATTTTTGTTGTTTTTATGGTGTTTTTGCAGTAATAATACAGTAAATACATCTGTATACATTAAAGTGCAGTAGAAACCGTAATATTGTGCAACATTTCTATCATTTAAAATAACTTTTATTTTCTATTTGGATATATTTTAAAATGTAATTTAGTTTAACATTTATTTATCCCTTTATGGTGTTTATGGAGCAGTAAAATAATAATAGGATAATAGGACTGCACAATTCGTCTAAATAATATCAAAATTATGATTTGGCTTAATCACAGAGGCTGCAATTTCATTAAATTTTTTTATTACATTTGATTGATTGATTTTATTTAGTAACAAACAGAAACAAATACCAGAACCACCTTGAACTGAGGTGAAAAATACAAATTATTAAAATAACATAAAAGTGAAGCATTATTATTTGTTTTATAATAATAATAATAAATAATAATTTTAATTTATGCAACCTTGCATAATTATTCAAAATAAAATAACATTTTTGGAATTGCGTAATGCAATTATAAAATCAAATATGCTGAGATTAAAAACAAATAATAATTTTCACTTATTAAGAAACAAACAAATACAAGAACAACCTCGAACGAGACTGAGGAGGAACAAAATATACCAATTAAAAATGTAAATAAAATAATTAAATATAAAAGTAAAATGCAATTATGATGATAATAATAATTAAACATATAATTACATAATCACTAAATTGTGGCCAAAATGTGCAGCCCTACAAATCTGTATTTTATTTTTTTCAATTGCTCTAAATCACAGTTTTTATCATTTAAAAAAATACTGTATTGCATGCTATTGCTGCTGTATTGTGTTCTTATGCATGTTAATGTGTATGAATATGTATCTGCTGCTAAATGACCTGCACAGCTCTGCATTGAGGATGAGGATGGGATCTTTTCACCGTTGTTTGTTGTGTCAGTCTCTCTGGCTCTAAATATTATCATGTATATCACACATATCTGGATTGGCATCTGTCCAGTCAGAAGAAGCAGGATGAGCGACTGGTTTGTGCTTCATCTGATGCAATAGAAAACACCCTATTGACACCAACAACAAAAAGCAGTGTGTTGTGATTTAATCAAATCTGATTAACTTGTGCTGTTAAAAGCTGTGTGTATATTGCAGAGGCATCAACATTAGAGTGAAGATGAAGCTGAAGCACTCTAGTTTTAATGCTTTGTGACATGATTTAGTCTTTCAGTCGAGATAAAATAAGACAAACCTGAAATTTCAGGGCAGGTTTAAATTTATTTATTTATTTTTTTTTTTTTTAAGTCACTCAATATAAAAACAACAACAGTAACATTGTGAGATGTTAATACAGTTTAAAATATTTTCTTTTCTGTGTAAATGTGTGTTTTCAGTGTCACATGATCTTCAGAAATCACTCTTATATGATGATTTGCGGCTCAAGAAACGTCTTATTATTATCAATGTTGAAAACAGTCGCACCGCTTCATATTTTTGAGCAAGCTTTAATACATTTTTGTGCTGTTATGAATTAAAAAAAAGCATTTATTTGAAATCGGAATCATTTGTAACATCCTTATCGTCATCTTTGATCAATTTAATGTGTCCTTGCTGAATAAAAGCATTAATTTCTTTAACAAAAAGCATTGCATGTTTGTAAAAATGCTGGATGCTGTATGCACTGAAAACAACCTTCATCCTGAAGAGACACATGTTCCAGCTGGCTTCACACGCTCTGCTGAAGTCAAAGCTGTGCCTAAAACACCCCTTCACTTTCTAAAACCAGCGCCTTCATGAGGTTATTTTGCTGGATTTGCTGATACAGGGTTCGTCGTCTGTATCTGGTTCTCTCTCAGCTGTGACAGATGAATGAAGCGTCTCTTCAGGCTCCACGGCTCAGATGAAGTGTGTGTCCGTCTGTCCTGGTCATGCTAGCTCTGAAACTGCTCTTGTGGTGTGTTTTGCTCCGGTCAGAATGGCAGGGATCACGGTGTCCTGCTGCGTCAGAACTCAGAGCTGCTGCGAGCGCTGGAGGAGATGGAGAAATCATGCAACGCTCTCAGAGACGAGAACAAGATACTGGTGAGGCTCCTTCAACATCTCCATCATCCGCCATGTGTGCACTTTATTTGCATTTGTCATTTACGTGATTTGTTTGTTCAGTATGTTCAGTGAAAATGATGAAAATGTAGAATTTGTAATGGGACATATATATATATATATATATATATATATATATATATATATATATATATATATATATATATATATATATATATATATATATATATATATACAGTACAGACCAAAAGTTTGGAAACATTACTATTTTTTAATGTTTTTGAAAGAAGTTTCTTCTGCTCATCAAGCCTGCATTTATTTGATCAAAAATACAGAAAAAAACAGTAATATTGTGAAATATTATTACAACTTAAAATAATAGTTTTCTATTTGAATATACTTTAAAAAAATAATTTATTCCTGTGACGCAAAGCTGAATTTTCAGCATCATTCCTCCAGCTTCAGTGTCACATGTAACATCAGTCGATCACATGATCATTTAGAAATCATTCTAATATTCTGATTTATTATGAGTGTTGGAAACCGTTCTGCTGGCTAATATATTTGATGAAGAAAAGGTTCAAAAGAACTACATTTATTTAAAAAAAAAAATTATAATGATATATTTTCTTTTTTATCACTTTCTATCAATTTAACACATCCTTGCTGAATAAAAGTATTGATTTTATTTAAAAAAGAAAGAAAATAAATGACTGACCACAAATTACTGACCAGTAGTGTATATTGTTATTAGAAAATATTTATATTTTAAAAACATAGCTTCTTTTTTTTTTTTTTACTTTTTATTCATCAAAGTATCATTAAAAATACTATCAGATGTTCTGAAAAAATATTTGATAATGAATCATCATATTAGAATTATTTCTAAAGGATCATGTGATAATGATCCTAAAAATTCAGCTTTGCATCACAGAAATAAATGATCATTTAAAGTATAATACATTTTAAAACTACTATTCTAAGTTGTAATAATATTTCACAATATTACTGTTTTTTTCTGTATTTTTGATCAAATAAATGCAGGCTTGATGAGCAGAAGAAACTTCTTTCAAAAACATTAAAAATAGTAATGTTTCCAAACTTTTGGTCTGTACTGTACACACACACACACACACTCACTCACACACACACACACAGTAAACTGTGACATATTATACCCCCAAATTCATCATACAGTGGACTACCAGTGATCTGATTAAGTGTTATCTAACATAATCAAGATTAATTTGTTTTAACACCGTTTTTTGAGTCCTTGTCATATTTTATTACCGTTTTCTAAACTTTAGCAAATAAACTGTACAATAATGTGTGAAATGTTGAAGGTTTCTGAATACATTTTGGTTTTAATATATATTCTTAGACTCTATATATAGATTTTTCTTTTTTTCACACACACAAAATATATAGTTTTTAGTTTTTAACTAAAACTAATAAAAAATTGGTAGCACTTTATTTTAATTACAAATTTTCATTATTAACTGGTTGCTTATTAGCGTGCATATTACTATAACATTGGCTGTTTATTAGTACCTATAAAGTGCATATTAATGCATTATTCTGCATGAGCATATTTTAGTTCAGTTAATTCTAAACTACCTTACTAACCGTTAATAAGCAGCAAATTAGCAGTTTGAGGCAAAACTCAAAAAGGTCATAGTTAAATAAAATTGGTCCCCAAACTAAAGTGTGACCAACTTTTTTTACTTGAAACAAAAGTTAGCTTGTGCGCCGTTCTCAATCTGTCCTGGGGTGACACTTTTTTTAATATCGTGTTTTTAAAGACGAGCTGCATTGTTTCTGTGTCAGCACCTTGAACATCTTTAATGTTGTTTTCAGTCTCTCAGCTTCTTTCTTTGTTCTCCAAATCAATCCGTGTTTCCTCAGAGGAAGAGCAGTTCTCCAGAGACCGAGGAGAAGGTGAAGAGGCTGAGGAAGAAGAACACGGAGCTCGCCGTCATCGCCAGACGTCTGGAGGACAGAGCACGGAAACTACAGGAAGCCAACCTGAAAGTGGTGCGTACACAAATCTGCAGCTTCACATGGTTTCGTGTGAGGAGTTGATGCGCCACAGAATGATTTTCAGCTCTTACACTGCAGTTTTTTTCATGCATGCGTAAATTTTGAGGCTATTTTGCTTTAGGTTGAAGATGTTACATGCACTATACACTTTAAAAGCGATAGAGGATAGGTGAATGCTTGCAAAATACATTTTTGATGAAAGTGTTCCTTTATTTAATCACTGGACTGTTGTTATCATGTCTTTTAGCATCTGATGTTTGATGTAGAGCAACAAAACTGGTTACATGCTGTAGTAGAGAAGAGAATGATGACGCGTGTGTGTGTGTGTGTGTGTGTGTGTGTGAGAGAGAGAGAGAGAGAGAGAGAGAGACAGTTTGGACATAAAGACAGCGACTGTCTGCTACACTGTAACTCTAGTCCACTTATACGGCCACCTGTCAACTCCCAGGTGCTCATGGGTAATGAGCGACACTCACAGCACAACACCTGTCACACACACACACACACACACACACACACACACACACACACACACACACACACACACACGCACACACTGGACTACAGGCACACCCTCTGTTCCTAGATCAGCTGATTCTGTCTTTGGGTTTGTGCTCTTTTGTTTCGTTCACATGTCAAAATACTAAAGATGTGTTTTACAGTCATTTTCACAAAAATTTGACTTTACTATATTAAAGGTCCTCTTCTTTTTATTAACATTTATTTGCCGTTAAAAATATAATAATTAATCATTTATAAAAATGATGATTATTATTATTATTATTAAATAATTAAAAACATTATTATTATTATTATTATTATTATTTTAGCTTTAGATATTGTGTCTGTTTTTATAAACTTTGTTTAAAAAGAAAACTGTGGAAATTGTTTAAATGTCCGTTAAAAACCAAGAAGGATACACTATGTTAAAGTTCCTCGTCTTTTTGTTTTTTAATCTGGAATTCTTCTCTAACCTTAATTTATGTTTTTATAAACTTTATATTAAAGTGTCATCATTGTTATACGTGTGCTGGACTTCACTATTCAATCAGTGATGACATCATTTGTGAAATTTACATATCGAACTGTGATTGATTTCATTCATGCTAGCACTGAAACTTCCTTCAGAGAGTCCAAGAAAGCATCTGATTGGCTGGTTCATCTGAGGGCGTGTCCTCTCTGTCCGTTCTGATTGGTGGACTGATGTGACTGACAGCTGGAGTAGTTCATAGCTCTGTAGATGTTGAAGATGACTGTTTGCAGGTGAATACTCCGATGCCGGTGAGAGCGGGCGCTGTGGAGCAGTACAAGCGAGCGTTCGCCCGTCAGAGAGCCAGAGACCTGGCGCTGCACGCAGACACACTGCTGTGTAAAGACAAGCAGATCGCAGCGCTGCAGCACGAGTGCAGACAGCTGGAGACACGGCTGGGACAGGGGACGGTACACACACACACACACACACACACACACACACACACACACACACACACACCTCCTCACTGAACCACTTGCAGTCTTACTTTAATGAAACCGGTTCTGCATCAGAATCTCAGCTAGAGCTCAATCTTCAGAGTCTAGTCCACAATGATAGTCCTATATTTATTTATTTATTTATTAGCATAATGTTTTTATTTGATGGCAATTTATTTTATTTTGGCTAATGGCTATTTATTTATTTTCAGAATAAGAATTGATCTGTTTATATAGTTTTTTTTCTTCTTGTTCCTAAAAAGATCTTCAAATATCAGACCAGGTGCATTATTTTTAATAGTTAAAAAATGTAAAATGATTTCTGAGTAGTTGCTCATATATTTCAGCTCTCAGTTTCCTCTTCGTAGTGTTCAATGTTGATTATTGCAAACAAATTTTATTTTATTTTTTATT